>NW_007258884.1:533268-625840 GCF_000164805.1 Carlito syrichta | reverse complement strand
CGGGCGCGCGCTGTCAGGTGACCGCGGCCGTGACTGTGACCCCTGCAGGGCAGGGTCAGGGGAGGGCGCTGCGGTCTCGGGAAGCCGCGGCGCGGAGAAAGAACCGAGACGCTGGAGGCCTCCACGTGAGATTTCCCGGGCACAGGGGCAGATGTGGCAACCCAAGAGGAGGCCAAGTGCCCACCCGGGATTTTCCTGAAGTTTCGGGCACCCAAAACCTCATATTTCCGGAAAACACCATCGTTAACTCCACTCCTGCTGCTTCTCCATCCATGGAAACCCGAATCCAGGCTCATGCAGCGTGCTTCTCTTTCTCCCCCTTTTCAGGTCTCTATTCACTCGCCCAGCTCTCCAGGTCCACTTCCCCAGTCATCCTCCAGACCCACACAGCAAGATTTTGCCTAAGAGACAAAGGATGATGACAGTCCCATATTTTGTTTTGTGTTTTTCCAATCCCGTGGCAGTCCCTGCTGGTGCACCATCTCTAGCGCCTATATTCCGTCCCCATTCTAACCGTGAAAAGATTTGGGCTTCTCACTTATGTCTATGGTTTTGAAGCTGAGTGCTTCTCTTATTCCGTTCCATCCCTCCTTCTCGAAGTAATTCCAAAAACAAACAGCCGTGGTTCCGTTTTCTTCATTGCCACAGAAACCAGTTTATCTCAGGCAGCAGCTAGGAGGAGGGGAAATCTACCTTTTAAAGTTAAACTGCCTTAATATTCATATCTTCGTGATTACATTTGATCCTCACAAATTGAGATCTGAAGCAGAGCGAGCATGCTTGATCCTCTTTTACCCAAGGAAACATCATACAAATTGCAAATGACCGAACTTATATTTGAAACTAGAATTGTATTCTAGATCCAGGGCTCTTCCTCCTACACTGTTCCACATCCTTAATCCTCTATAATGGTTGGAACATGGAGGAAACTTAATAGGCATAGTAAGTGGAGATTTGAGAGGGTGATCTTTTGTGCCCTATGAAGTCTGATTTTTCCATATGGGTTACTATGTCACTATGTTTCTGTATCCCTGAAGATAAGCTCCCCAACTGACCGAGAAGATGAAAAGACATTCTTCTTATTAATTCAAAATCTTCACCTCTTTTCCTCATGATTTCTCAGTTGAGAAAACATCCATCAAATTATTCTCCTTAAAACTAAAAATCTCTATTCTTTCTCTGTATATCTTCTCTAATTGAACTGCTATGATTGACTTTAATGTTATTGCTTTATAATTAACATTGTTGCAAAGTTAGGTAGAAATCATATTTATTCACAAATTATGGCCAGTGTCATCTATAAACAGTGAAAGTAATCCTACACTCTCCACAAAGCATTTAACATGTCCAACTCAGAAACAGTACTTATACTTGTTCAGTTCTTAAAACCTTCAAAGCACTTTCACACCTATTGTTTCATCCGAATCTCACAATAACACATGAAATAAACAGTCCAGATATTCTTACCCCTCAGTTCACGTGGTTAGAGAACTTACCCAGAACCACATGACTCACAGGTAACAAGTGGCAAATCCCAGGTTAGACTCCAAATCTCCTTTTCTATCTAGATATAAGATCTCTTACAACTCCCTTCCCCCAAAAAAGTTCTTTAAGTTAGAAATCAACACAAAATATGAAAAGGTATTTGGGAAAACGGTAACTCTCATGGTATACATTCATAGCTTTGAACAAATGACTGAAATTCTAAAATGAAGTTATCCAAAAGCATAGTCTGTCTTCTTCATATATTTTGTAATTGAAAAATAAAAAAATTAGAAATACATCTGCCACTATGAGCTTGACTGTAGGGTTCTTTTCTATTTCCCTTCATCTCAGAAGAGCAGTGTGTCCAATTCCATTCACAATAGCCACAAAAAACTGAAATACCTTGGCATCTGCCTAACCACAGAAGAGAAAGACCTTTATAAAATGAGAACTGCAAAACACTGCTCAGAGAAATCAAGGATGGCACAAACAAATGGAAAAATATTCCTTACTCATGGATTGGAAGAACCAATATTGTTAAGATGTCTTTCTTACCCAAGGCCATCTACAAATTCAATGCAATCCCTGTCAAATTTTCAGCATCATTTTTCATAGACTTAGAAGAGACAATACTGAAGTTCATATGGAAGCAAAAAAGAGCACAAGTGGCTAAAACAATCCTCAGCAAAAGGAACAAAGCTGGAGGCATCACACTTCTAGACTTAAAACTATATTTCAAGCATACAGTCATCAAGACAGCATGGTATTGGTACAAGAATGAGCACACAGACCAATAGAACAGGACAGAGAATCTGGAAATAAAAACACAGTCCCTCAACCAAGTATTATTTGACAAAGCCATCAATAACAAACACTGGGGAAAAGAAAACATATTTAGCAAACAGTGCTGGGAAAACTGGCCAGTCACGTGCAGAAGAATGAAGTCGGACCCCTACCTGTCACCATATACAAAAATTAGCTCAAAATGAATCAACAATTTAAATGTGAATTTTCAAACTGTAAGAATCATAGAAGAAAACTTAAGGAATACACTTCTGGACATTAGAGTAGGCAATGAATTCATGACCAATTCATGATCAAAAGTAATTGCAACAAAAGCTAAAGTAGACAAATGAGACCTACCAAACCTAAAATATTTTGCTCAGCAAAAGAAACCATCAGGAGTGTAAAGAGACAATTCATGAAATGGGAAAAACATATTTGCAAGCTATGCATCTGACAAAGGCCTAGCATCCAGGATCTACAAGAAACTCAAATGAATTGAAAAGAAAAACAAATAATCCCATTAAAAAGTAGGCAAAGGTCATGAACAGACACTTCTCAAAGGATGACATACAAGCAGCCAACAAATGCATGAAAAAATGCTCAACCTCACTAATTATAAGAGAAATGCAAATCAAAACCACAATGAGATACTACCTAACACCGATGATAAGGATGGTTATCATTAAAAAGTCAAAAACAACAGGTGTTGGTGGGGCTACGAAGAAAAGGGGACACTTCTATGTTGTTAGTAAGAATGCAAGCTAGTTCAAACCTTCTGAAAGCAGTGTGGTGATTTCTCAAAGAACTAAAAATTGAGCTTCCATGCAATCCAGCAATCCCTCTTCTGGGAATATACCCAGAGAAACATAAATTTCTCTACAAAAAAAGACACTGCACACGCATGTTTATTGCAGCACTTTTCACAATAGCAAAAACATGGAACCAAACCAGATGCCCATCAAAAGAAGACTGGAGAAAGAAAAAGTGGTACATATACATGATGGAATATTATGCAACCATAAAGAAGAACAAAATCATGGCCTTCACAGCAACTTGGGTGCAGCTGGAGACCATCGTACTAAGTGAACTATTAAGAAACAACTGAATACAGCATGTTCTTACTCATAAGTGGGCACTGATCATTGATCACACAAGCACAAGGGAGGAACTGGTAGATGCTGGACTGCTAGGGGAGAGAGGGAGAAAGGAGGGAGGGGGAGCACATGGTAACACACTGGGTACATGGTCCACTATCAGGGGAAGAGAGGACCAACTAGAAACCCAAACTTCACCTGCATGCAACTTCCTTATGCAGTAAATCCTTACTTGTACTCCACAACTCTAAAACAAATTTTTTTTTAAAAAAGAACAGTGCTTCTCACATTCAAGTACTTTCAGAAGCCGGAAAGATCCACTCAGATCTCTCAGAGTAGAATTGACTGCTTCATATATCAGCTCAAGTGCCTGATGTACATTTATTTCAGGCTTTTAAATTCATATATCTGGGGATTAGCATCATCAATCCTAAATTAATTCAGAACAGGATGTCAGCAAAAATCTCATTTGCTTTCTTTTTATTTAGAGAATTTGTAAATATTTGGGAATTTAAAATTTAGGGAAATGAAAAAAGAAAGCAATAAAGAGACTTTTCTTCAAGTCTTTGATGAACTATTCCAGAAACAAAGGGCCAAACCATGAGGATAATAAGTGAGGTAAGGTTATAGGATAAATCCAAATACATGAAACTCCCAAAGACAAGGCAAATAGTTTCATTTGTTGCAAGAATTTTGTTAGACCATAGAAAAGGAGTTTCCAGATGTGTGAGTTTCCACACACATCTGCTGAATGTGACTGGATGTAAATCTCAGGAGGACATGGATTTTGTTGTCCTATTTGCAGTGGAGTATTCCCAGCCCAAGAACATAGTAGGCACTCAACTAATACATACATTGACTTGCCTTTTCAAAACATCATGTAGGCCTGAACGAATGGAGTATGAATATCTGAAGTGGCCATTGCAGACACAAAGGATTGCAAGGTAGAGAAGACTGGACAGTGGTCCCCATCTTGACTGATGCCTCACCGCAACCACATAACAGCTGACTATTTAAAGATGGGAATGGAGAAATATACGCATTATTTTCACCATATATTCAGTGAAACCATCATGACTGGTATCATTTTAATGTCGGCAAAAGTAATATGGCCTTTTGGACAGAAGAATATGAAAAGAAGGCAGAATTTTATCAAGTTCTAAACTCTTTGGAACTCCTTGAAAAATATTTGGAAATATTTTAAGAGCCAAATAACTGCTGAATCCAACCATGTAGTATGGCAGCCTCAGTAGAGTTTGCCAACTTTCTTATAAATGGGGGGAAAGTGAGTCATAATATGACTCAAACTCCAGGACATAAGCTATTAATATATAACCACTGTCTCCTTTAGTTCACCCTTGCTAGGGCTCAGTGTGTACCAGTCAGTCACAGACAAGACTACTGCCAACTTCCCAGACAACATCGCTGGCCAAAAATCTAAGAAAGAATTCCCCAAATTATGCGTGATGATGCATTGGTTTCCTATGCGTGTGTAAGTATCTTTCAAAGCCTGTGAGATTACTCTCCTCTTGGCAATTGTATGAACAGTCATATTTGCCCCCAAAAGTTTCTGGATGCAACCTCTGGAAGATGTATAATTAGTATTTATATTAATATTTTGTGTTAAGAAATCTGTGGACAGTTGATTTTTTCCAAGACTTGTCATGTTTAAAAGAATTTGGCCTATTAGAGTAAAGATCAGGCTTGTAATGTCAATTTAAAACATATACTCTGGAGACTTCTAGTTCCAGAATGGTGGCATAGAAGCAAACTGGCTTCACTTCACCACCCCCTTTCCACCTCCCACAGAAAATAAAAAATAAATATACAGTGCCATGATTATCATCAGCAATATCCCAGAACTCAAATATGAGGATGATTCAGTTTCGGAGAGCACAGGAAAGTGAAAAAACTCCCAGTAAAAGACACAAAAATCAGATTTCTGTATCTGCAGTGTTCCTCTCTTCAATCTTCCCTACACCAAGAATGCGGAAAATTCCCCCCTCATGGTTTCTATGCTGAGAAAAGTGAAATCGAGGGAGACAACTAGCTTCTTCTTCACCTTGGGTACCCTAGCAGATCCCCTGTCCTTGCCTCAACCCACAGGGAGCATCACACATGCCTGAAGGGGGAAATATCCCAAAGAGGACATTCAGAGACAAAGTGGGGAGGAGGAACTACTATCCTCAGCCCCAGAAACTCTGATCTGTAACTCAGTCAAAGAAGATGCCAAATCACAGTGGCAGTTCAGCAACACCACACTGTAGGAGATACCTTCCAAGGCCCCCTAGCTAGCTTTCCCATACAGCCAGGATAGTTAGTCTTCTTAGGACCTCTCCCATTCAAGATGGGCAGCCCTCTGGTCATTTGCTAAAGCTGAGGCAAAACCTCACTTATGTCTCCATTTAGTGCTGCAAAGGAAGCAGCAATCTAGTAGTAAAAAACAAAAACAAAAAACCAACGGGTAAATTACAAAGAATTTCTAAGCAAACATATCCAATTAAAACCAAAACAAGCCGAACAGAGAAGACCAGACTAAATAATGAATCCTTCAATGCAAAAATATAGAAGTACATTTACAAGGAAAAACAGAAATCAGGGAACAATGACCTCCCCAAGAGACAAAGCAAGAAACCAATGACTGACTCTCAACAAGATGGTGGTATGTGAGCTCTCTGATCAAAATTCAAAATAGCAGTTTTAAGGAAACTCAGTGATCTCCAAGATAACACAGAAAAGCAATTCAGAAATTTATCAGGGAAATATAACAAAGAAATTGAAATAATTTTTAAAAAAGAAATCTTAGAATTGAGAGAGATATTTGTTGAACAGAAGAATTCATTCATAGCTCTGGACAGCAGAATGCATCAAGAAAATAAAAGAATCCATTAGCTCAAAAATAAGATATTTGAAATTACACAGTCAGAAGATAAAAAAGAAAAAGAATGAAAAGGAACAAAGCCAACAAGATATGGAAAATTATCTCAAAAGACCAATTCATTGTTGGTACTCAGGGGGTAGTTGAGAAAGCTAGAAATTTCATGCACAAGCAAGTGCTCAGAAGACACTTTGTATATATGAAAAATAATAATAAAAGAAAACTTTGCAACATTTGAGAAAGATATAAATATTCAGACACAGGAAGGTAAGAACACCAACAAACCAAAAAAGACTATACAAGGTATATGATAATAAAGCTCTCAAAGATCAAAGACAAAGAGGATCTTAAAAAGCAGCAAGAGAAAATAAGTGAATAACATATAAAGGAACTCCAACTCATCTGGCAACAGACTTCTGAATGAAAACCATACAGGTAACGAGAAAGTGGTATGACATTTTCTGTGTGTTAAAAATTTAAAAACTGCCATTCAAGAATACTGTATCCAGCAAAGCCCCTTCAACTATGATGGAGAGATAAAGTCTTTCTCAGACAGACAGATGCTAAGAGAATTCATCACCATCAGACTCATGTTATAAGAAATGCTAAAAGGAAGACTTCCATCTAAAAGAAAAACCCACTAACATGCAAAAAGAAAATACTTGAAGGTATAAAACCCACTGGTAAAATTAAGGACAAAGACAACTCCAGAATAATTCAATACTATGATTGTGACATTCAATGCAGTCATAACTTTAGTATGAAGCCTTAAGGACAAATCTATCAAAAACAGTATTAGCACAGCAACCTGTGAGATAGACAATATGTACACAGTGTACATGTAAAAATATGTACACTGAGACAACAAAACTTCAAAATGGGGGGATGGAGTTAAAGAATAGAGTTTTGTTTTTTAAATTTTTTTCTTTGTGTATTTTTTCTATTCTTATTTTTTGTGATCACAGATAAGTTATAATCTCTTTGAAATAATTTGTTATATCTATAGGATGTTTTTTGTAAGTCTCTTGGTAACCACAATGCAAAAACCTATAATGAATACACTAAAAATAAAAAACAACAAAGTAAAGCATATTACTAAAGCCAATCACTTAACCACCAAGAAAGACAGTTAGAATGGAAGAAACGAAGATAGGCATAACAAAACAATAGAAAAACAAGAAACAAAATGGCTGCAGTAAGCCCTCACTTGACAATAATAACACTGAATGTAAATGGACTAAATTCTCCAGTTAAAAGACATAGAGTGGCTGAATAGATAAATGCTACCCACAGGAAACCTACCTCATCTATAAGGACACACATAAACTGAAAATGAAGAGATTAAAAAAAAGATATTCCATGCAAATAGGAACCAAAAAAGAGCAGGAGTAGCTATACTTACATAAGATAAAATAGGCAAGTCAAAAACTATTAAAAGAAGCAAAAAAGACCATTATTAATTATAAAAGCTTCAATTTAGCAAGAGGATATAACAATTATAAATATCTATGCACCCAATACCAAAGTACCAATATATATAAAGCAAACATTAATAGTTCTAAAGGGAGAGCTAGACTACAGTATAGTAATATTAGGGGACTTCAACACCCCACTCTCAGTGATGGACAGATCATTCAGACATAAAAGTAAAAAGGAACATTAGAATTAAATTAGACACTAGATTGAATAGGCCTAACTGACATTCATGAAACATTTCACCCAATTGCTGCAGAATACACTTTCTTTTCATGAGGACATAGAACATTTTTCAGAATAGACCATATCTTAACCCACAAAACAAATCTCCACAAATTTAAAAAGGTAGTAATCACATCAAGTATCTTTTCTGACAACAATGGAATAAAACTAGAAATCAATATCAAGGGGAACCTTGGAGACGACACAAAAACATGAAAATTAAACAACATGTCTCTAAATGATCAGTGGATCATTGAAGATAAAAACTTATTGAAACAAATGAAAGTGGAAATGCAGTATGCCAAAATCTATGGGATACAGCAAAAGCAGTGTTAAGGGGGAAATTTATAGCAATAAATTCATACATTAAAAAAGAGAAAGCCTTCAAATAAACAAACTAAGCCAGGCACAGTGGTTCATGCTAGTAATCCCAGCATTTTGTGAGACCGAGGCAGGCAGAGTACTTGAGCCCAGGAGTTTAAGACCAGCATGGGCAACATAGTGAGACCCCTTTCTACCAAAATAATCGAAAAATTAGGTGGGCATGGTGGCTCATGCCTGTAGTCCCAGCTACTCAAGATGCTGAGGTGGAAAGATCACCTGAGCCCAGAAGGTCGAGGCTGCCATGAGCCATGGCATAATCACGCCACTGCACTCCAGTCTGGGCAATAGAGTGAGACCCTGACTAAAAATAAACAAACAGCCTAACAATACACCTCAAAGAAATAGAACAGCAAGAACAAAAAATGAGCGAAAGGGAACAGATAATAAAGATCAGAGCAGAAATAAAGAAAATTGAAAATAAAAATAATACAGAAGGTCAATGACAACAAAAAGTTGGTTTGTTGAAAGGATAAACACAATTGACAAACCTTTAGCTAAACTAAAAAATGAATTTAAAAGACTCAAATAAATAAAATCAGAAACAAAAGGAAACATAACAACTGAGATCACTGAAATACAAAGATTATTAGAGACTATTATAAACAACTATACACAAATTGGAAAACATAGAAAAAATGGATATATTTCTGGACATGTACAACATACCAAGATAGAACCATGAAGAAACAGAAAACCCCAACAAACCAATAA
Organism: Carlito syrichta; assembly: GCF_000164805.1. Lineage (NCBI taxonomy): Eukaryota > Metazoa > Chordata > Mammalia > Primates > Tarsiidae > Carlito > Carlito syrichta. Next base: position 616,804 of record NW_007258884.1, on the reverse strand, counting down.
CAAGTAATAAGATCAAAGTCATCAAAGAAAAGCTAAAGACCTGATGGCTATACTGCTGAACTCTACTAAACATCCAAAGAAGAACTAATATCAATTCCATTCAAACTCTTCAAAAAAAAATTGAAGTGGAGGGGATACTTCCAAACTCATTCTGCAAGGCTAGCATTACCCTAATACCAAAACCAACAGGGACAAAATAACAACAGAAAAAACAAAACTACAAGCTAATATCACTGCTGAACGTAGATGCAAAAATCCTCAACAAAGTGTTAACAAACCAAATTCAACAATACAGTAAAAAGATTATTCACTATCAATAAGTGGAATTCATCTCAGGAATGCAAGAATGATTCAATGTACACAAATCAATAAACCTGATATATCACATTAATAGGACAAAGAACAAAAACCATATGATTATTTCAATAGATGCCAAAAAAGCATCCAATAAAATTCAAGTCCCTTTATGATAAAAAAAAAAAAAACTCTCCACATACTGAGTATAGAAAGGACATACCTCAAAATAACAAAAGCCATATGTGGCAAACACAGCCAAAATCATACTGAACAAAAAAAAAATTGAAAGCCTTTCCTCTGAGATCTGAAACAAGAGACAAGGATGTCAGCATTAAACTGGAAGTCCTGACCAGAGCCATTAGGCAAGAGAAAGAAATAGATCATTCAAATTTGAAAGGAAGAAGCCAAATTAGCCTTTGTATACAGATGATTTGATCTTATACTTACAAAAGCCTAAAGCCTACCAAAAAGAAGTATTTGAGCTGATAAACAAATTCAATAAAGTTGTAGGATACAATATCAACATGCAAAAATCAGTTGCATTTATATGTGCTATCAGCAAACAATCTGAAAAAGAACGTGAGAAAGCAATCCCATTCCCAACAGCTACAAAGAATACATAATACCTAGGATTCAGTGCAACCAAAGAACTGGAAGATCTATACAAGGAAAACTATAAAACACTTACGAAAGAATTGAAAAAGCCACACCAAAAAAAGATTCCATGTTCACAGATTGAAAGAATTAATATTGTTAAAACGACAATGCTACCAAAAGTAGTTTATAGATTCAATACAATCCCGATCAAAATACTAACAACATTCTTCACAGGAATAGTAAAAACAATCCTAAAATGTATATAGAACACAAAAGACTCTGATAGCCAAAGCAATCCTGAGCAAAAAGAACAAAGCTGGAGACATCACACTACCTGTCTTTAAACTGCACTACAAAACTATAGTAACCATCTGAGTATGATATTGGAATAAAAACAGACACATAGACCAATGGAACAGGACAGGGAACCCAGAAATAAATCCACACATTTACAGTCAATTTGTTTCCAACAAAGGCACCAGAACATACAATGGAGGAAAGGGTAGACTCTTCAATAAATGCTGCTGGAAAAATTGGGCATCTGTATGCAGAAGGATGAAACTAAGCCCCTACCTCTCACTATTTATAAAAATCAAATTAAAATAGATTAAAGACTTAAATCTATGACCTGAAAGTATAAAGCTACTAGAAGAAAATGTTGGGAAAACGCTCTCAGACATTGGTCTGGGCAAAGATTTTTTTGTGTAAAACCTCAAATACACACACAAAGCAAAAATAGACAAATGGGATGACATCAAGCTAAAAAGCTGCACAACAAAGGAAACAACCGACTGAAGAGACAACCCACAGAATAGGAGAAATATCTGAAAACTATTCATCTGACAAGGCATTAATAACCAGAATTTATTAGGTTGATGCATAAGGTCATAGTTTGTTTTTGACCTTGTGACACTGCAATGTTGGGAGTTCATCATTTGTCATTTGGAGTGGTAGTGTTGTGCTTGCAAATCTGCCTTGCATTTTGCAGATTTGAAGAAAGTTAGTGCTATTTGTAGCTAAGGAAGATGGAGTGTTAAATGGAAAAAACAAACACAACCTATTCCTCTGTTTGAGTTTAACACAGGAGTAAAAGCAGCAGAGGCAACTTGAAACATTGGTGCCATGTACCTATGGGGAGAGTGCCTTCAAGGAAAGCAAGACCAAAAAATGATTTTTTCATTTCAAAATGACACTTTGACCTGATTGATTCTCCAAGTTCAGAAAGACCATCGAGCTTTGGTGAAGACTGTTTAAACATTTTAACCCATGATGATCCACGTCAGTCAACCTGAGAACTGGCAAATGTGATGACCTGTGACCGGTCATCATGCGACATTTGCACTCCATGGGCAAGTGAAAAACGCGACAAATTTACGCACCAAACCAATATAAAAGGAGCTCAAACAACTGATAACTAAAAATAATAATAATAATTCAATTAAAAACTGGGAAAAAGATCTGAATAGGCATTTCTCAAAAGAAGACATAAATGGCCAACAGACAAATGAAAAAATGCTCAAAGTCACTAATCAACAGACAAATGCAGATCAAAACCACAATGAGATATCATATCACCCAGTTATAATGGATTTTATCAAAGGGACAGGGAATAACAGATGATGGCAAAGATATGGAGAAAAGAAAATTCTCATATACTGTTGGTGGGAATTAAATTGGTATGGAGAACAGTATGGAGATTACTTTGAAAGCTAAAAATAGAACTACCATCTGATCCAGCAATTCCACTACTGGGTATATATCCAAAAGAAAGAAAATCAAGATATGAAAGAGATATTGACTCTGCCATGTGTACTGCAGCACTACTTACCATGGCCAAGATGTAGAATCAACTTAAGTGACCATCAGCGGACTAATAGATAAAGAAAATGTGATAGATAAATGGAATATTATCCAGCCATATATAAAGAATTAAATCCTGTCATTTGCAGCTAAATGGATGGAACTGAAGGTCATTATGTTAAGTGCAATAAACCAGGCACAGAAAGGCAAATACTGCATGTTCTCATATGTAGGAACCAGAAAAGTAGAGCCCATGAAGGAAGAGAGTGTATTGGTGGTTACTAGAGTCCAGGAAGGAATGGGGGAAGAGGGGTTGAGAAAAGGTTAATTAATGGGTACAAATATACACTTAAATTGAAGAAATTAACTATTCTTTGGTGTTTAAAGATCCATATTAGCATGACACTATAGTTAATATTACTCTATTATACATTTCAAATAGCTAGAAGAGAACAATTTGAATGTTTTTAGCATAAAGAAAAAGATAAATATTTAAGGTGATGATATCCCCATTACTCTGATTTGATTACATGAATGTATCAATTTATCACAAGCACCCTGAAAATATGTACATTTATTATGTATCAATAAAAAATAGAAAAAAATTTTAAATAAAAAATTTTCACCTAAAAAATAAAATGTATGCTTTGTTTACACTTGTGATTTTTATGTTTGTAGAGACAAGCATCGAAACATCTAAAAGAGCTTAAAGTTCATTATACTGACAAGTTTATTAGTTATACAAGAATTATTTAAGACTCAGGAAAATTTTAACTCAGACAACTGAGATATTAAAGAGGACATCAAATATGTTTATAAACGCTGTTCGAAATATTTAGGAGTTAAATTCGCTAAATTTGTAAACAGAACCAAACATAAGCCAACGTCCCTTCTTAAAGTGATACTTAAATGTTAGTAAATTTTTTTTTTTATTTTTTTTTTTTTTTTGAGTTGGAGTCTCACTCTGTCGCCCAGACTGGAGTGCAGTGGCCGCTCCCGGCCACCGCAGCCTCGACCTGCTGGACTCCAGTGATCCTTCCGACTCAGCCTTCCAAGTAGCTGGAATTACAGGCATGCGCTACCACGCCCGGCTGATTTTTTGGATTTATTGTAGAAATGAGGTCTCGCTGCCCAGGCGGGTCTCGAACCTGCGGGCTCAGGCAATCCACTCACCCCAGCATCCCAAAGGCACGGGATTACAGGCTGAGCCACTGAGCCCGGCTATTGTTAGTAAATTTATAAATAGCAAGTCAGACCTAAAAGCTTAAGGAAAGACAAGTTTTTAAATATGTAAATTTAGTAATTCAGGTATTAAATCACAGAGCCAAAGCAAACTTCTGAATTAGTAAAAAAATTGTCTCTAGGGCAGACAAAATTTTTCAAGGGTGTGAAAAAAACAACCGACATTTATAAGATTAAAAGTGAGCCCCTAAAGAAAAATGTGCCAAGTCCTTCCTTCCTCCCCTTGTTAACTGTGGCTCTTCCTCCTCTGTCCGTCCCCACCTCTTCCTCTGGCCTGATTCAGTCAAGGTCACGTCTGTCAGTCTGCTTCTGTATGTCCTGCCAATGTCCTCTCTTCAACTATGGCTCCTATGAGCTTCCAACCACTGGAACAGATATGACTGGACTGCATACAACATTATTTGCCACTTAACAGTTCTAGCCCAGATTCTAGCCACTTAACAGTTCTAACTCAGATTAACTAGGAGTTGATCTGTACTAATCACAGTTTATATGGTGAGATTAAATCTAGATCTCCCTCCTCCGCTCCCCACCCTCCATCAAGTCTGAAAATCACTGACCGTTACTTCCTCAATATTTTTGTCAGAAACCTAGTTCCTCTGAGGCTCTGGCCTCTTGCCATTGAACCACACCATCTGCATGCCCTCTGACTTCTGTCACCATCTGCTGATCTCCTGGTAACTTTCTCTCACTTTTTGAAGGCTTTGGCATCTTCTCATAGCCTTCTTTTCCCCAAGATCTTCCAGGAGCCCAGGTGACTTCAGATGTTGTCTAGATGCACTGTTTATTATCCCTTCCTTCTTTCATACTTTCTACCACTCCATCTTAACCAGATCATCCCTACCAACATTTACACATGCTCAAGTCTCTTCCATATTTATTTTTAAAAGCCAATAATACTCTGAGACTTTGCCAAAATCCTGTATCAGTACAAGGAGGTTTTTGACAGATTCTCTTGGATTTTCGAGGTATAGGATCATATCATCAGCAAAGAGGGATAACTTAACTTCCTCTTTTCCTATTTGAATATCCCTGGTTTTCCTCTCTTGCCTAATTGCTCTAACTAGGACTTCCAACACAATGTTAAACAGGAGGTGTGAGAGTGGGCAGCCTGTCTTGTTCCAGTTTTCAGAGGAAATGCTTCCAGTTTCTGTCCATTTAGCAATATGTTGGCTGTGGGTTTATCATAGATGGTGCTTCCTATTTTGAGGTGTGTTCTTTTATGCCTAGGTGTTCAAGGATCATTAATAACTCAAAAAAACTACAGATGCTGGGGAGGATGCAGATAAAAGGGAATACTTCTACACTGCTGGTGGGAATGCAAACTAGTTCAACCTCTATGGAAAACAATGTGAAAACTTCTAAAAGAACTAGAAATTGACCCTCCATATGACGCAGCAATCCCCCTACTGGGAATATATGCGGATGAACTTAAATCACTCTACAAAAAAGATACCTGCATACGCATGTTTATTGCAGCACTATTCACAATAGCAAAAACGTGGAACCAACCGTGCTGCCCATCAAAACTAGATTGGATAAAAAAATGTGGTACATATACACAATGGAATATTATGCAGCCATAAAAAGTGCACGTATATGGACTTCACAGCAACTTGGATGGATTTAGAGTCTATAACACTCAGTGCTTTATTACAGAAACAAAGAACTGTGTACCACATGTTCTCACGCATAAGCAGACCTTGAACACTTACCATAATACTATAAGAAAGTGATTGGTAGTAGCAGGATACTGTTGGGGGCAGGGAGCACACAACATCATAAGGGTACCTGATCTCAAACCAGGTGAAGTGGGGACCAATAACAAAAAATTCTTTGATCTCCCTCAAGCTTCTCTCTCTCTCTCTCTCTCTCTCTCTCTCTCTCTCTTTCTCTCTCTCTCTGTCTGTCTGTCTCTGTCTCTCAATCTCTTTCTCTCTCCCTTTCACTACCCAACTCCTCTGAAGAGTTTTCTATATTTACTGTCTCTGTCTCCTGTCTTCTTAGCCAGTGTTCACCCTATTACATCTGACTTCCACCTCAACACTCTGTCCAAACAGTACTTGCAAAGGCCACCCATGACCACTGTATTACTGACTCTCCCAGACGTCTTTTAGTTCTCATGTTGCTTAACCTTTCAGAGGGGAGTTCATTGCTGGCTACACCTTCCTTCTTAGACATTCTTTCCCTTTGCTTGCATGACCCCACAGTTTTCTTTTTCAACTCTCCTTTTTAAGCTTGTCCTTCCCTATCCCATTTCCCAAGTCTAGGTCCTAGGCCTCTTCTTACTAGCTACCTTCTTAGGGAAACTTATTCATGCCTGTCTATAAGCCAATAACTTTCAAAAGTAAATCTCTTGCCCAGACACTTCATCTGAGCTCCAGACCTAGACAGGCAACTTGAGACATTTGTCCACTTGAGTGTTTCAGAGCATGTCTACCCAACATGTCTCAATCTGAGTTCGTAATATGTCTGGCCAAGGCTGGTCCTCTTGTGGTGTTCTGTATTTCAACATAGGGTATCACCATCCATCCAGATGGATCTACCACAGCACTTAGTTTTGTTGACTTCACCTTGAATCCATTCAGCTCTTGTCATCCTCACTACCATGATCCTAGGTCATCTACCTTCATCTCTTGCATGGAGTATAAACATTACCTCCTTGCTTGTCTCATCTACTGCATCTTCTCAGTAGCTCCTTCCCTTAGTACTCTAAGTACTGCACTTAGAGTAGCCCTGTCTAATTAAAATATAATGCAATCCTCTTATGTAACTTAAAAATTTTATAGCCACATTATAAAAGGTTAACAAAAAAGGTTATTGTTTTTTAAATGATTTTTCATTAATTTTATTTTATTTTAAAGATGTGGGGTACTGTTAGGTATACAAATGGTCATTGTGTAGGTAAAGTTTGGGCCTCACTTTGGTCCCCAATTCCCCTGACTTGAGATCAGGTACCCTTATTGATGAGGTATGTCCCTCTCCCTCCCCTGGCAGTTTCCCTCCCCTGGCAGATACTGCCAATCTCTTTCTTATAGTATTATGATAATTTTTCAGGGTCCACTTATGAGTGAGAACAATTTATTTAATTTATATTTTATTTAACTCAAAATGTTATCATTTCAAGATATATCCAATATTTTTAAATTAATGAAATAATTTATGTTTCTTCATATTCTTAAAATCCAGTATATATATATTTTTTACATTTACAGTACATCTCTACTAAGATAGCAATATTTCAAGTGTTCAATAGCCAGGTGTAGCTATTTGACCATAGATATCTAGAACGATCCTTTTACAAGGCAAATCTGATTATTTCACCCCATCTCATGTTTAAAACTCTTCTGTGGCATCTTGCTAGTCAGGATTAGAATCAACATAGCCTACGTGGCCCTGCAGGATCTGTGGTGTCTGCCCCTTATCTCCCTCACCATCCATATGTCGACCACACTAGTTTTTCAGTTTCTCATACACACAGAGTTTTCATCCACCACAGATCCTTTTCATATGCTGCTCCCTCTGTCATAAATACTACCCTCTACCACCATGCCCTCCAACATCACCATCACCACCACCATCACCACCACCACCATCTCCATCATCGCCATCAACTCCACCGTCACTGCCACCCCCAACATCGCCACCAACTCCACCATCACAACTACCACCATCATTGCCACACCTCCACCATCACCACCCCCTCCATCATTGCCATCAACTCCGCCATCATGTGCCAGGCACAGTGGCTTACACCTGTCATCCCAACATTTTGGAAGGCAGAGACGTGAGGATTACCTGAGCCCACAGGTTCGAGACACAATTAAAAAAAAAAAGTAGCCTGGCATGGTGGTGTGCGCCTGTAGTTCCAGAAGGTTGAAGCAGAAGGGTCACCTGAGTCCAGCCGGTAGAGTCTGTGGTGGCTGTGAGCATGCCACTGTACTCCAGAGTGGACAACAAAGCGAGACTCTGACTCAAAAAAAAAAAAAGAAAGAAAGAAAAGAATAGGAATATTTGTCCTGGAGGAGAGGAATACCGTGCAATTACTTACTCTGCTTACGGTTAAGCTTCTATTTCTTGATCCGAGTGGCCACTACCTCCAAACCCTCAGAATCAATTGCGATTAGTGATGGCACTGCCAGATAACTAGGGATTAGCAGGATATCACCTCACCAACCTTGAGCTAAAATATTCCAAAGTGACTTTAAAACATGCCTGATAAAACGATGAAATATAGGCAGTGTGTGTAGGGGATACAAACAAAGATGCTGGGCCATCTTACTGACTGTGCAATCCTGAGCAAGTCACCATCTCTAAAATAAACATTATAGGGTTGCTGTGAAAACTAGGTGAGAGGCCGTGTGCAGTGGCTCATGCTTATAATCTCAGCACTTTAGGAAGCCGAGGCAGGAGGATCGCTTGAACCCAGGAGTTGGAGACAAGCCTGGCCAACATGGGGAGACCTCATTTCTACAAAATAATTTTTTTGTTGTTGTTTTTTGAGTTGGAGTCTCACTCCTGTCGCCCAGACTGGAGTGCAGTGGCCGCTCCCGGTCACCGCCGCCTCGACATGCTGGGCTCCGGCGATCCTTCCGCCTCAGCCTTCCAAGTAGCCAGAATTACAGGCATGCGCTACCACGCCCAGCTGATTTACAAAATAAATTTTAAAAGTAGCCAGCCATGGTGGTACTCAGGAGGCTGAGGTGGGAGGATCACTGAATCCAGGAGATCAAGGTTGCTGTGAGCCATGATCATGCCACTGCACTCTAGCCTGGGTAACACAGTGAGACCCAACTCAAAAAACAAAATTTTTTTAAAAAAGAAAATTAAATGAGGGGCATACATAAAGCATAGACAGGGCCTGGTTGGTTGTAAGGGCTATACATGAATTGATTTGTAAGTAGAGCCAAATGAATGCATGTATGTATTTTACCAAAAAATCAGTTCCAGAGGCAGAGTCTGGGGAAGGAACACCAAGCACCATGTTCCCCCTCGAAGGTGGCAAGAAGCAGGCCGAGGAAACAGATGAGGAAGATAAGGCTTTCAGGCAGAAACAGAAAGAGGAATACAAGAAACTAGAAGAGCTAGAAGTGAAGGCCATGGGAAAGGGAACCCTGGCCACAGGTGGAATTGAGAAAGGCAGAAAGGTCCTTGTGCCTGAGGATGGCGACCCATGATTCTGTTCCTATGTAAACATCCGCATTTCCTGCATAACATCTGTAGAGCTAGAATGAAGGGTTGCTTGGAGCCTGCTACACATTCAAGAATAAACTTGTGTTTAAAAAATTAGAAAGCAGTGTAGCGATTCCTAAAAGCTCTAAATATCAACCTCCCATATGACCCCGCAATCCCCCTACTGGGAATATACCCTGAAGAACTCAAATCACTCTATAAAAAAGATACCTGCACATGTATGTTTATCGCAGCATTGTTCACAATAGCAAGAACCTGGAAGCAACCATGCTACCCATCAAAAGAGGACTGGATTTAAAAAATGTGGTACATATACACGATGGAATACTACGCAGCCATAAAAAAGAACAAAATCATGAATTTCACAGCAACCTGGATGGAACTAGAGTCTATAATACTGAGTGATCTCTCACAGAAACAAAGATCCGAGTATCACATGTTCTCACTCATATAATAAACCTTGAACATCCAATGTAATACTATAAGAAAATGACTGACAGTAGTGGGAAACTATGGGGGGGGAGGAGATGAGATTAACAGTAGCAAATATCTGTCTGGGGACGGGGAAACACCTCTTATCAACAGTGTGTCGGAATGAAACCTATTTGTATACCTAACCCTTAACTGTACCCCACAACATCATAATAAAAAATATTGATTAAAAAATAAAAGAGAAATGAAAAAAAAAATCAGAAAACAAAAATCAAGTAAGAAACAAAGCTGCCTGTCAATATAGATGCAGGAACATTAGGCATGTGAGTAATAATGATAATGGGTTGACAAAAGTGCATAATTATGGGGTAGAATAAGATGAGTTGAGAACTAGAGGTCAGTTCACAGAGGCACTTTTAGACCCAGAAAACCACAGGGCTTTGAAGCTTGTTGGCAAAGGATAAAGATTATAAGAGAAAATTCAACAATGCGAATGGGAGCAGATATCTGAGTAGGTTTTCCCAAAATGCATTTGCTTCTAAGATCATAAGACAATTGCCAGAGAAATTACCACGTCATGACTGCTTCTCAGAAAATTCGTTTTCAAGTTTGCCTGACTCTAGCTCACTAATGGTATAATTCCCAGTGTAGACCAAATATGAGATTACAGTCCCGCCTCATCATTCTACTCCTGAAAAGACGGACATTATCAATAAATAGTTATTCCTTGAGGGACCTGGAAAGGACTAACTGGCCAAAAATGCTTTAGGGAAATTGTACCATAGAAAGTGTCTACTTGGATGAATAAGCCTCTTTGGTAAAAAGGTAATTACAGGCCGGGTACGGTGGCTCAGGCCTGTATTCTCAGCACTTTAAGAGGCCGAGGCAGGAGGATTGCTTGAGCCCCGTAGTTCGAGACCAGCCTGAGCAACATAGCGAGACTTTGCCTCTACAAAAAGTATAAAAATTAGCTGGGCATGGTGGTGTGCACCTGTAACCACCAGCTACTCTGGAGGCTGAGGAGGAAGGAGTACCTAAACCCAGGAGATTGAGGCTGTGGTGAGCCGTGCTTACACCACTGTACTCCAGCTTGGGCAACAGAGATTCTGGTTTAAAAAAAAAAAAAGAAAGAAAGAAAGAAAAAGTCTAGACTCAGTGGCTCAGCCTATAATCCCAGCACTTTGGGAGGCCAAGGTGAATGGATTGCCTGAGCCCACAGGTTCGAGACCAGCCCAGGCAACTTGACGAGACCTCATCTTTACAATAAATCAAAAATTAGCCGGGTGTGGTAGCACACACCTGTAGTTCTGGCTACTTGGAAGGCTGGGGCGGAAAGAACGCCTGAGCCCAGCAGGTCGACGCTGGCATGACCGAGAACGTGCACTGCACTCCAGCCTAGGCGACAGAATGAGATTCTGGCTCAAAAAAAAAAAAAAAGAAAGGAAGAAAGAAAAGAAAAAAGGCAATTACACTAAGGAATGAAAATATTATTGGCCTCTCAGTCATTCACACTTTAAAGTCAGTCAACCATACGGTTTCCTTCTTACTAACTAGAAGAACTCAGTTTCTCTCGGGAAATGAGAATATTGACAGCATGGGGGAGCAGGGGGCATAGCCTCATAGCATATTTGGGAAGAAGGGGGGGTCCCCTCAGCAGTAGAGATACAGAGTCCAAGAGAATGGGGGGCAGAGACTGATGGGGAGGACCCCATTGATGAAAGTTTTATCGTGAAGGGGTTTTCCTCTGTCAAAGAACAGTTCCAGACCTGACCTGCAAGTTCAGCAGTAAATCACTTCTCCTTCAGAGAGGAGGAGACACAGCGCGTGGCTGGGGAAAGAAAGGGACTTTCTCTTTTCCAAGAATGAGAGACTCTACTGAGGAAGTTTTCTCTGGCACTCATAGAAAGACTGGAAGATTTGTTCTATTTTAAACCTCAGAAACTTGCACAACTGGGCAATACCGGCTGTGCCAGGAACTGGTCCAAGGTGGCTATTCTCGCATGGCCATCCAATGAGTGAGGACATTAGAATTCCGTTCTTGCCTAATATGTTTCACAGAAATTTCAGTTGTAGGAAATGAAAATGACCGCTGGGGAGGATCTGGACTTTCTCTATTATGGAAACTGTCCCCTGCCTGGCACACGGCCACCTCCTCCACTAAGCCAGTTCGGAAAGGCAGCAGGGCGGGAGGAGAGGGAGAATGGGAAGAGAGCAGTAACCAACAAGCGCCTACTGCATGACAGACACATGTTTTCAGTCAACCGTTTATTCAGCATGCCCTTTTTGTCAGGCATAGTGCTAGCTGCTGAAGTTAACAGCAAGCAAGTCCTGGTATCTGCCCTCCAAACACTCACAGTCTAGTGGAGAAGAGATAAATGGAAAAATTCCAGGTGGGCATCACAAGCAGCAAAACACCTGAGGCAGAAGTCTCTCTCCTGCCCCCCCCCCCGGACTATTGTCACCATTTAGCAGAGGGGATGCCAGAGAGACCAAGACCACAGTCAGGGTTTGAATGTCAGACATCTCATTCCAAAACCTGTGCTCTTTCTATCAACTGAAGTGTTTGCCATGGGCAAGAGGCCAAGGTGAGAGACTGAATAAAAAAGTGCTCTTTCTAAAGAATTGTATACCGTCAATGGTGAAGAGCTGTACAAATAGACTTGCCATGAGCAGTAGAGTCCAAAGCCACAGGATGGTGACAACCTTTCTTAGCGATCTATCACAGAAACAAAGAACCAAATACTACATGTTCTCACTCATAAGTGGGACCTGAACATTAATCCTAAAAGCACAAGGGAGGGATCAGAAGTCACAGGACACTGCCAGGGGAGGGAGGAGTAACAAAAAGTAACAAGTAACAACATCTAGGATATCTGATCCTAAACCAGGGGAAGTGGGGACCGGTTGGAGGCCCAAAATTCACCTGCACGTACATTACTTACGTAGCTAATCCTGACTTGTACTCCATATGTCTACAATAAAGAAAAGGAAAGAAAGACAAGGAAACCCTGGCCTCACCCTCACTAGGTGGGTGGACTTAAGCATGCATTCAGTGTTTCTGGGCCTCAGTTTCTTGGGAATGTTACCTTTTTAAGGGGTTGTTGAAAAGATTAAATTAGATGACAGAAGTGAAAAGCAGTCCGAAATCTGGAATCTGGAGTCTGAGGTTTGAAGTTTAAATCTGGAGTTCAAAGTTGGAGCTCTGTTTGTTGTTTGGAGTCTGGAGTCCAAAGTTCAAAGTCTGCCGTCTGCCTTCTGTTGGCTATTGTCTAGACTCTACTGTCTGGAGTCTGTACTCTGAAGTCTGTTGTCTGTTGTCTGGAGCCTGGAATCTGAAGTAGTCTGACTAAAACTAAAATGGTCTTTAAACTAAAAGTCATTACTTTCATGCTTATTGGAATTGTTGTTACGCAATTGAACACAGTTCAAAGCGTGCTGGTAGGAACAGGGAAGCAGGAAGAATGTAGATTAAACTCTTTTGATTCCCATCTTGCCTTTTCTTCTGCGGGAACCACTTAACTTTGGATATTTGATTTCTTAATCTGAGAGCAGCTTTAACTTGCTATGAAAACACATTGTGGCCGGACTCTGTGGCTCAGTCTGTAATCCCAGCGCTTTGGGAGACCAAGGCAAGTAGATTGCCTGAACCCGTGGGTTTGAGACCAGCCAAGGAAACTTGGCGAGACCTCGTCCCTACAATAAATAAAAAATTAGCTGGGTGTGGTAGCACACGCCTGTAATTCCGGCTAATTGGAAGGCTGAAGCGGAAGGATCATCAAAGCCCCGCAGTTCGATGCTGGGGTGACTGCAAGCATGCCACTGTACTCCAGCCTGGATGACGGAGTGAGACTCCAAATCAAAAGAAAGAAAGAGAGGGGGAGGGAGGGAGGGAGGGAGGGAAGAAGGAAGGAAAGAAGAAAGAAAAAGAAAACATATCGTATTCTGCACAGCAAAGGAAACAATCAATAAATTAAAATAACCCACAAGATGGGAGAAAAAATTGTAAATTATATATATAGTAAATGGTTAACATACAAAATATATAAGCAATTCATACATTTCAATAGCAAAAAACAAATAACTCAGTTAAAAATGGGCAATGGACATGAATAGACATTTTTCCAGAGGTGTCATACAAACTGCCAACAGGTATATGCAATGTTCAACATCATGAATCATCAGGAAAATGTGAGAGATCACCTCACACCTGTTAAGACAACTGTTATCAAAAAGTCAGAAGATAACAAGTGTTGACGAGGATGTGGAAGAAAGGGGACCCTTCTACACTCTTGGTGGGAAGTCTGCCGTCCGTGGTCTGGACAGACAGTGCAAATTAGTACAACCATTATGAAAAACAGTATGGAGCTTCCTCAAAAAATTAAACATAGAACTACCATACAACCCAGCAAGCCCTCTTCTGGGAATATACCTAAAGGAAATGGAAATCCATATGTCAGACAAATGTCTATACTCTGATGTTTATTACAACCTTATCACAATAGCCAAGACATCAACTCAAAGATATCAATAGATAAATGAAGAAAGAAAATGTGGGATATATACACAATGGAATACTATTCAGCTTTAGAAAAGAAGGAAATCCTGCCATTTGCAGCAGCATGGATGAACCTGGAGGACATTATGTTAAATGAAATAAACCAGGCACAGAAAAACAAATGTCACTTACATGTGGAAGCTAAAAAAAAGTCAGATTCGTAGAAACTAAGAGTAGAACTGTGGTTACCCAGGGCTAAAGGGTGGGAGAACAAGAGGATGTTGGTGAAAGTGTACAAACCTTTAGCTATGAGATGAATAAGTTCTGAAGGGCCTATTGTATACAGTGTAGTGACTACTGTTAATAACAATATATTGTATACTTGAAATGCACTAAAAGAGTAGACCTTAAGTGATCTTACCACACACACGCACACAAAGGTAACTATGTGACGTGATGAATTTGTTTATTAGCTTGACTGTAGTAATCATTTCACTACACACACACACTACACATTGTACACTTTTTTGTTTTGTTTTGTTTATTTGAGTTGGGGGCCTCACTTTGTCACCCAGGCTGGAGTCCAGCGCCATGCTCACAGCTCACCACAGCCTTGACCTCCTTGGCTCAGGCGATCATCCATCCCACCTCAGCCTTTTGAGCAGCTGGGACTACAGGTGTGTACCACCAAACCCAATTATTTTTAATTTTTATTTTTTGAGACAGGTTTTCACTATGTTGCCCAGGCTGGTCTCGAACTCCTGGGCTCAAGCAATCCTCTCACCGTGGTCTCCCAATGTGCTGGATTACAAGTGTGAGCCACTGCAGCATCTGCCCCGTACATTTCAAATATATACAATTTTTTTTGAAGCATGCCTCAACAAAGCTAAAAAACAAGAAAAAAGCATCTATAAAAATGATGGAAAAGGTAACTTGCAAATGAGAGTTGTTAAAATACTGGATGCTTATGCACTCCGGAAGCTTTACAGAAAAGCAGATCATGGTATAATGTGCCTTTCTTTATGTCCTTCTTGGATTTAAGTCAAAGCATATGTATGTATTTTATATAACTGAGTCTGTTTTATTTCTGAAAGTACTCCACTTAGTACTTTGTGTGTGCGTAATGTCATCCTTTTCTTAGTGACCTTTGGTTATTCCCAGTTTTCCAGACTTTTCTGGGCTGTGAAAAGGCATAGTTATAGCTATATTTAATTGTCTTATTATTCCTTTGAAGGTAGATACGGTCTAAATAAGATACTATATGCTGAAAGTCCGGGTAAACAAACTCTTTCTGATTACACTAGAAACTATTGGTTGGTTGCCTCCCAACGTTCATTCTACCCAGAAACAAAACCTTGGGCAATGCACCCAGCTAAAACTGAGAAATGATATTCTCAGTTTTCTTTGCAGTTGGGTATTGCCAATTGACTAGACAATCTCCGTACTCTAACCTAATGGATTTTATTTCAGACAGAGACCTTAGTGGTACTTTATTCTGGACTGTTCGACAACACTTATACAACAATCAGCCTCGGAAGATAGAAAGTGTGTCTCTCTCTAGGGCAGAGAACAGCTTTGTCTTACAGCTTTGGAAGATATCGCATCTCTTTCAGGAATATAGGGCAGCCTTGTTTACTGCCCAATTTGAAAGATTTTGGGGTCCCTAAGCACAGGATTCCTCTCCTATAACACAACCCACTGTGTGTGCACATGTCAACTGGCCCTTTCTGCATTGTCCAGTGGGAATCTGGGGTCAGTGAACCAGTACAAAATGTTGATAGTCTAGCTGCTGCTATTAAATGGCCATCACCTCTGACCCAGAAGTCCTATGTCTTCTGCCAGTATCCATGAAACTGTATCAGGCTAACTGGTTACCTTGACAGTAGGCTTCACTGCTCATCACAAGGGTGTGTTAGTTTCCTATGGCTGCTGTAACACATTTCCACAAATTTAGTGGCTTAAAACACAAAGTTAGTATAGTTCTGGAGATCAGACATCCAAAATGAGTCTCACTAGACTGAAATCAAGATGCTAGCAGAGCTGCATCCCTTTCTAGAAGCTCCAGGGATGAATCTGTTTCCTTGCTTTTACTACCTTCTAGAAGCTTCTTTGGCTTGTGTGTCTCCTTCCCCAATCTTCAAAGCCTACATAATAACTTCAGATTTCTCTCTGACTTTGACTCTGACTCGCTGGCCTTTCTCTTTTATTTATACTTTACACTTATCATCACACTGGTTCTACATGGATAATCCAGAATAATCTCTCCATCTCAAAATCAACTGGCTAGCATCTTTAACTGTATCTGCAACCTTAATTCCTCCTTGTCACATACTATGATGTTCATGTATCCCCCACAATTCATGTGTTGAAACTTAATCACCAATGTGATAGTATTCAGAGGTAGGCTCTTCAAAAAGTGATTAATTCACGAGGGTGGAGCTCTCATGGATCGAAATAGGAGTCTTATTAAAAGGGTTTGAGACAGTGGGCTTGATCTTTTCTAATTCTGTCATGTGAAGACACAGCATTTGCTCCTTTTTTGCTCTTTTATCCTTTCTACCCTATAAGGACACTACATTTGTCCCCTCTGGAGGATGCAGCAACAAGGTGCCATCTTGAAAGCAGACAGCAGCTCTCACCAGACACCAAATTCATTGTCAGCACCTTAATCTTGGACTTCCCAGTCTCCAGAACCATGAATAGAATAGAATAGAAATAAAATTCTATTATATATAAATTATCCAGTTTGTGGTATTTTGTTACAGCAGCACAAATGGACGAAAGCACCCCATAACATACCATATTCACAAGTTTCAGAAATTAAGATGTGTACATCTTTGGGAGACCAAAATTCTGCCTACCACAAAAATGGCATTAAAGAATTCCAGAAGTATGATTATGCTAGTTGATAGAGGAAAGCCGCTCTTCAATATAGCCTTTGGCATAAAACTTGCACATATTTGAGTCTAGTTGTCGCTTAATCTCTTCTGTTGCCTAGGAGAATCCTAATCATCAGTATATAATAAATCTTTTTAGCATATTTCTAAAGCTGCCTATGTAAGAAATGGTTCTCCTGCAAAACAAGGCCTTTTCTGGTGACTTTAATTTTGAGGTTCTTTGAAACTCCCAGTTTGCACTGACTTCGTGTACATTATGTAGCTTACATTTTAAGTCAGACTATTCCAAAATCTACTCTCCAAGTTTGGCGAAAATACTAATAGCCAATTTCTCATGATACAGTAAGACCAATGGAATTTTTGTTTCATTTGTATGGGTGGGAAAGCATTCCTTTTATTTATATTATTATATTTATTACTTTAGCATAAATTTAGTTCTCTCATAGGTCAGTAATAACCTTTTGGCAGATTTTTAGTTGCTGTAGACTTTTCAATGCATATTATATTAGTACACATAATATTTAATATGCACATGTTATATACTATAATTAACTCATCATGGACAATTCTCTTCTTCTTAAGCAAAATGAAGTTCTTTCCAATTTATTCATCCAATAAATATTTATCAAAGACCTACTATGAACAACAATGGTCTAAATGCTAGGAATACAAAAGTGAACAAAACAAACTCTCTTACCTTGGGGAGCTTAATTCTAGTTAGGGAAGTAGGGAGACAATATGGCAGCCATGGTTTAGCTGGGTCCTCTGCTCAGAGCCTCATCAGGCTACAATCCTAGTACTGGCTGCAGGTGTGATCTATCTTATCAGAAGCTAGACTTGGAAAGATTCACTTCCATGCTCCCTCAGGTTGGCAGACTTCATATCCCAAGACTGTAGCAGAAGAATTTCCTTTCCTTCTTGAAGTTACTGTTAGCTCCTGGAGACTACCTGATGTTTCTTACCACTTAGCCTTCTCAAAAATGACCACTTACTTCATGACCGCTTGCTTCTTCAAAGCCAGCAGCAAAAAGAGTTTGCCAGCAAGTTGGGGTTCTCATATAAGATAATCTAATCTTGGGGGTGATGATTCATCACCTTTGCCACATGCTATTGGTTAGAAAGTCACAGGTCCTTCCCACACTCAAGAGGAGAGGTTATATAAGGACAAAAACACCAGGATGCAGGGAAAAGGGAACACTCTAGGGTCTGTCTGTGACATTCAGGAACCCAGGATGATCCAGCTGTTTGTACAAAGGAGATGCTCAAACATGGCTTCACCTAACCACGATCCCACCACATGTCCAGAAGGCAGAAGGATGGAAATGTTTGGTCAGAAGCATGAATGACCTCCACAGACAAACAAATAAACATACACTATGCTAAGTGGTAATAAATACTATGGAGTAAACAAAATAATGTAAGAAGAGACTGGGTAGCAGGTGGGAATGTGTATTAGTCAGGATGGGGTTCAGCTATGCTGCTGTAACACACACAGAGTCCACTGCCATAGGTCTCAGGGGAAATTTTCCTTTACATAGTGACTGAGTAATTTAGGCTGATGTCAGCAGCACCGTCTTGTGACCCAACCATCTGGGACATGTGTCCCGCTCTGTTGATGCAGTAAGGAGTCAAACATCAATATTACACACTGACTCTCAAGTGCTTCAACCCAGAAGTGACACCTGTGATTTTTGCTCAAATTCATTGCTCAAAGCAATCATGAGCAAGGAAGTACAATCTTCTGTGGCTACATGCAGGGAAGTGCTTGCTGATAAGGTGATATTTGGATAGAAACCTGAAGGGAGTAAGTGTCATATGCGTACCTAGGGATGCATATTTTAGGCAGAATGAACAGCAAGTGCAAAGTCTCTGAGGTCAGAGCATTCTGGAACACCTGACAGATGACCAGGAAGTCACTGTGGCTGGGGTCAAGCAAGAGAGAAGGACATTGGCAGGAGGTAAGGAAGTGGGCAGTAAGGTCATGCTGTGGTACTCAGGTGTCATGGAACACCAAGGCTGTGCCTTGAAGTGGAAGTGGACCATTCCAAACATATTGGAAATGACCATTCCTGGTTGCTCTGTTGAGAATCAGGTATATCAATTGTTTGTCTTTCAAACCAAAAGCTCCCCAATCCAACCTCAGTTGGGAGGGGCAGAAGAGCTCTCTTAGAACCCTGACTTCCTCGGGCAGGGATGCCTTTTCATGGATCTCTGGTTATGAGGTCTTTGAATTGTTTTACTTACTTTCAGAATGTATTGATTTTACATTGCATCTTGAATAGTTTTTGGGCAGAGACTGCATACCCAGATATCCTAATTTTTGTTTTTTACTCAAAGTCTCATGGCCACCACAGGCTTGACCTGCTGGTCTCAGGTGATCCTTCTGCCTCAGCCTTCCAACTAGCTGGGACTACAGGTGCGCACCACCATGCCTGGCTAATTGTTTGATTTATTGTAGAGGTGTGGTCTCACCAAGTTGCCCAGGCTGGTCTTGAATCCCTGGGCTCAGACAGTCTTCTAGCCTCTGCCTCTCAAAGCGCTGGGTTTACAGGTGTGAACCACTGCGCCCAGCTAAGATATCCTTAAAATGTTGGCCCCACTTGCAAATGCCACCTTTCAGTCGTGGACTTCTTTTTATCATATAGGATAGCAGGGTATCGGCATTTGATTGTCTCATTCTGAATCACAGGCTGGAAGAGCAGTCTCCATTTGAACCTGCCACTCTGTGGCAGATGAGGAGAACAGGGACAAAGGGACTATATGGAGCTTGTTAAAGCTTCTCTTGGAAATTGGCACATTGTCACTTCTATCCACACTCCATGGTCAAGCTAAGACATTGAACCAAGTCAGATAACGGGGCAAGGAGAATATCCCACCCACAGAGAGGTACTGCTTCTTCCAGGAGAGGAAGCATGAACACCATCTGTCATGGTCAGAGAGCTATGAGGAGATTATGGGCACAGAGGCGAGGATTAGAGCTGAGCATGAAGGAATTCGCTTATGAGAGAGCAGGAAGAAGACCCATAGCCTGGTCATGGCGTGACTTACCACAGGGGAGTGGGGAGGCCAGGAGAGGAGTCAGAAGAGAAAGGGTGATGAGGAGCAAAAGCAGAGCCTCAGAGTCACAGAAAGTGTGACACAGGAAAGGATCCTAAAAGAGAGCTGGTCTTCAGGGTCAGCTCTGTGGAGAAGGGAAGGAAGAAGAGTTTCCACTTGCCTTGATGTGAGAGGCCAGATCCCATGGTGAATGTCTCAGAGTCACTGACTTCCTGTTTCAAGTGCCCAGGAAATGGTAACAGGAACAAGGCAAAGAAATACCCACAGCTCAGCTTCCATCTTTTGCTGATGTGGCCTTCTCAGCCACATCACACGTTGATGTGCGTAGATCATTGTCCAGTTATTCATCCACTGGCCTTTCATGAAGTCCCTTCCATGGGCCAGGCACTGCACTGGGCATTGTCGGGGGGAAGGTAAGTTTAACTCAGGAAGTGACTGACACGAGGTGCTTGAGTCAGTAACTATGGCAAAAGCAGAACGGTCAGTGATGACTGAGAGAGCAAGGGACCCTTCCCTGAGCCCCCAGGTCTTACCTCAGTGGCTGAGGACTGACAGGGTCCAGCCTAGGTCTCTCTGCCCCCTGTATACACCTGTATGTCAGGCCAGCTTGTCCAACAGAAAAACAGAGGGAAACAAAACAGAAGAATTCAAACATTGTGTTCTAACAATAATGTGGGGTTATGCCACCGTTTGTTTTCTTGGTAACAAAAGACACAGCTGAGTCCTCAGCAAGCTGATTCATAGCCACTGGCTCAGTCTGGGTTTTATAGCACATCAAAGAGCTCTGTGGTCATATTTTCTCTTGGGGGTGACAGCTATCCTGGTTTCCTCAGAACTATCCTGTTTTTAGTCTTGAAGAAATTCATTCACCTTAAGTATCTGGGGTGATTGATCAGCACTCAGCATCATCCTCTTCCTGTAGATTCTGAGAGCATTAATGTGGCAAAAACATGCATTTCAGCATCAGATAGACTCAGGTTCAAATCCTTGTATGTGCCATGTCACTTACAAGTTGTGCCATAGGGAAATTACTCAATATTTCATAACGTAGATAATATTCACCTCATGTGCTTGTTACAAGGTTCTACCTCACCAGACATCCACTTCCCTCTTGCTCACCAGTTCCATGTCGCTGGCCTCCATGCTCTTTCTCAAACATGCAAAACTCAGCCACGCCTGTAATCCCAGCACTTAGGAAGGCTGAGGCCCTTAGGATTACTTGGTTCCAGGAGTTCGAGACCAGTCTGGGCAACATAGCAAGACCTTGTCTCTACAAAAAATAAAAAATTTAGTCATGTGTAGTGGTGTACACCTATAGTCCCAGCTACTCAGGAGGCTAAGGCGAAGGATCACCTGAACCTGGAAGGTTGAGGCTGTGGTGAGCCGTGATTATGCCACTGCACTCCAGCCTGGGTGACAGAGTGAGATTCTGACTCAAAAAAAAAAAAAAAACATGCAAAGATCATTCTGCCACTTCACACTTTCTGTTCCTTCTGTCTGGAAGGCTTGGATCTTCCCAGGTGGGCTCTTCCTTGCCATTCAGGTCTCTGCTTAACTGTTACCTCCTCAGTGAGGTCCTCCCTGACCACTCACTCAGGAGTACCTCTCCCAGCACTCCCAGGTGCTCCTTGTCTTATCTTCATTTTATTTTCTTCTTAGTGCTGAATTATCCTAGCCTGAGATAGACAGCCTTCTGAAATGCCTCCAGTGATCCCCACTTCCTGGGATTCAAGCCCTGTGTAGGCTCTTTCCCTTGAGTGGGCCACCTAGGAACTTGGTCCTAACAAATAGAATCTGGCAGAGTGATGGGATGTCACTTTGAGATTTGACCATTAAAGACTGTGATGCCCGTGTTGCAAGCTCACTCGCTCTCTCTCTCCTCACTTGCTTGCTCTGATGAAGTTATCTTCCATGTTCCAAGCTGCCCTAACAGAGCTAATAGAGATGTACATGTAGCCAGGTGTTAGGGGTAGCCTGCAACCAAACCCATCAAGAAACTGAATCTTGCCAACAACCACATGAATGAACTTGGAAGCCAATTCTTCCCCAGTTGGACCTTGAGATGACTGCAGACTTGTGAGAGAAAGAGGACCCAATGAGGCAGAGGACCCACTTAGACTGTACTGCAATTCCTGACCCACAAATATGATGAGATAATAAATGTTGTGGTTTTAAGTCACTATGTTTTGGCATTGTTATGCAGTAATTGATAGCTAATACATTGATGTGCAACTTATTTTCTCTTGTAGAATACTAGCACCATGGGAGAAGGGGCTATCCCTGTTGGGTTCACTTTGGTATGCCTAGAGCAAAAAACAAAATCTAGCACATAATAGGTACTTACTTTTACTAAATGAGCAAACCATGAGGGCACAGGCTGCATACAGGACATGTAAGAACAAAGGAAATAAGTCTTTGCTGAATGAATGAATAATTTAAGAGACCAATTAAATGTGAGCAAGATTAAGAAAAGAGAGAGTGTCTGAGCTTCCCTAATCTTTCATCATTGCTAGGGTTAAGTGTTGAAAACTTAATCCCATTAGAAGTATTGAGAAGTGAGAAATTTAGAAGGCAATCAGACAGATTAATGAATTAATGCCATTATCATGAAAGTAGGTTAGCTGTCATAGGTGTGGGCTACTGATAAAAAGGATGAGTTTGACCCAGTTTTCTCTCTCTGCCTTGTGTGCTTGCTTCCACCATTCACCCTTCCACCATAGGATGACACTCTCAATATACCAGCATCAAGCTCTTGGACTTCCCAGTCTGCAGAATCATGAGTAAAATCAACTCATTTTCTTTATAAATTATCCATTCTGCAGTATTCTGTTACAGCAGCAGAAAATGAACTAAGATGATTATCAAGCGGCTAGGTCTCGCTTGTGGGCTCCAAAATGATTGAATGAATAAGTTAGCACATGAACAAATCAGGCATAGATTTGGGTTGAGCATAGATTGGAAATGATAAGGCACAAGTTACCACTAAAATGTCTAATGGGCATTCAGAAGTAAGTCTAGCTTTTCACAGAGTATCACGTGAGAAAAGAAGTTTCCAGAATAGCAAGTATCCTTCATCCTTGTAAAAGCAAACACAAAAGCACAAGTCTGGAAGGAAAGACAGTCATGTGCTACATAATGATGTTTTGATCAACAATGAACCACATAACAACAGAGGTCCCCTTAGGTTGTAACGGAACTGAAAAATTGCTGCCACTTAGTGATAACTTTGCCATCCTAACATCATAGAGTAATACGTTACTCACATGTTTGGGGTAATGCTGGTGTAAACAAACCTACTGCACTGCCAGTTGTTTAAAATATAGCTCATATATGCACAGTACATAATACTTGATAATGATAATAAATGACTATGTTACTGGTTTATGTATTTACTATACTACATTTTTTAATCATTATTATTTTAGAGTATACTCCTACTTATTTTTTTTAAAGTTAACTGTAAAACAATCTCATGTAGGTCCTTCAAGAGGTATTCCAAAAAAAGACATTGTTATCACAGGAGATGAAAGCTCCATGCATGTCATTGCCCCTGAAGACCTTCCGGGGGACAAGATGTGAAGGTGGAAGATGTTGATACTGATGATCCTGACCCTGTGTAGGCCTAGGCTCACGTGTGTTTGTGTCTTAGTTTTTAACAAAAAAAAATTTAAGTTAAAAAAAATGTAATTAAAAAATAGAAAAAAGCATATAGAATAAGAATGCAAAGAAAGAAAATATATTTTTGTATCGCTGTACAATGTGTTTGTGTATTATGCTAAGTGTTATTACCAAAAGAGTCAAAAGTTTATGAAGTAAAAAAGTTATAGTAAGCTGAGGTTAATATATTATCAAAGAAAGAAAAATATCTTTATAAATTAAGTGTAGCCTTAGTGTACAGTGTTTATAAAGTCTATAGTTGTGTACAGTAATGTCCTAGACCTTCTCATTCACTCATCACTCATTCACTGACTCGACAGAGAAACTTCCAGTCCTGCCAACGCTATTCATGGGAAGTGCCCTATACAGGTATGCTAGTTTTGATATCTTTTGTATCATCTTTTTACCTTACCTTTTCTATGTTTAGATATCCAAATACTCCCCATTGTGCTATAATTGCCTACAATATTCAGTAAATAAACATGCTGTACAGGTGTGTATCATGATAGCAATAGGCTATACCGTCTACCTCGGTGTATGGTAAGCAGCACCATCTAGGTTTGTGGAAGGGCACTCTGATGTTTGCACAGCGAGGAACTCGTATAACAATGCATTTCTCAGGAAGCATTCCCATCACTAAGTGACACATGACTATGTACCAAAATAAGTGTATCTGGGTGACTGGTAGCATTGCAGTGATTTTAAGTGTTTTCCTTTTGGTTATTTATATTTTCTACAACTCACAGAACAAGCAATAAGGCTATTTCCACCTAGTCTTAAAAAGCAGAGAAAGAGGGCCTGGCTCGATGGCTCAGCCTGTAATCCCAGCACTTTGGGAGCCTTAGGCGAGTGGATTGCCTGAGCCTGTGGGTTCGAGACCAGCCCAGGCAACTTGGCGAGACCTCGTCAGTACAATAAATCAAAAATCAGTTGGGCGTGGTAGCGCATGCCTGTAGTTCTGGTTACTTGGAAGACTGAGGCGAAAGGATTGCTGGAGCTCAGCAGGTCAATGCTGGGTGGCCGTGAGCAAGCCACTACACTCCAGCCTGGGCAACAGAGTGAGACTCCAACACACACACACACACACAGAGACTCCAACACACACACACACACACACATAAGCAGAGAAAGAGCTTACAATGGATTTAAGAGACAGTATCCTCAGAGAGGTCACTAACAAGATGGGGTGACGAGGTAACCCAGTGAGAGGAGCAGAGAGAGGACAGTGGCCATTGTGAGCAAGCCCCTGGGTCATTTCAAGCAGAATTTCTGGCTAAGAGAAAAAGCATGTGGTTTTGACTGTCAGTGGCATGCCACCTCCCAGGCTGCCACGCTCACTCTGCCTCATCCCAGCAGCTTGCTTCCTCTGAAACCTTCCTCAGACCTGCCTTCGGAGTCAATTTCCCACCAGCACACTGGCCCAGGCTTCATTTTTCACCCATCTGCGTGTCTACTGCCTCCTGCCAGCATCCAGTGTCCCCAGCCCCTTGAAGCAGCCTGGCACTCAAAAGCTAGAATCATATCACACAATCGTGTTGAACACCCTTCTTGTCTTAATACATGGAGTCATGAGCTTCAAGTTGCCTCTGTCTTCAACTCAACTCCCAGCAGAACTCTTTCACTTCCCATCAGGAAGCCAATATTTTACTTCAAGATAACTATTATCTGTTCTTCACAGTTCTGCTTCAGAATTAATCCAATGGTGAGCCCATTCATGGCAGCACAGTTTTCAGGCTGTGGCAAATTATTTTTGAAGGGCTGTTTAGTGGTTGATGTGTATTGTCCCTATTCACTTATAAAAAGCCACAGAGGGTGTACACACCACACTTGTAGAGTCAGGTTAAGCTCCTAGTTGGGTCATGAACTTCAGCAGCTGTGTTGTGAGTCTAGCTCTTCCAGTGTATGAATATCTGGAAGGCAGGGTGTTGGGTACCACAGAGAAATGGAACTCAATTTTTTAGGAACTTCCAAGGCATAACTAAAGTGCCACCACTTCAAATCACAATAAGGGCCAGGTACTATTGGCTGCCCTGGGGTTTAGAGACCAAAATCTCTCCAACAAGGTTTTTAAAAATAATAAAACTTTCTCCAAAATTGTGTATGTGTGGTTAAATATAAGTAGGGC
This sequence comes from Carlito syrichta, assembly GCF_000164805.1. Taxonomy (NCBI): domain Eukaryota; kingdom Metazoa; phylum Chordata; class Mammalia; order Primates; family Tarsiidae; genus Carlito; species Carlito syrichta. The sequence goes on along the minus strand of NW_007258884.1, from coordinate 591,012 downwards.
TCAACAATATCCTGTTCTATTCTTTTAAGGATACATGGGAGCCTCTATTTCCCAGCCTCCTTCTCTCTTGAGTGCCATCACATGACCAGGTCTGACCAATGGGTTGTGAGCTGAAAAAATATACTATATATCATTGCTGAGCCAAGCATAATGGAGTGGGTTGAGTATGCCATATGCTTTCTTCTGTAGTTGAAAACAGGGAGACCTATTGTGGAGATGCCACAGTCACAAGAGTCAAGTGATCTGTATATCTGAGTCACACCAGGGACAGTTGTCCTGGAGCATTGTCTGAGCCTGTTTGGGGATTAATTTGTTACTTCAGTATAACCTAGTGCTTTAGTTTGGATGTGTCTTCCAGAAATTCTGTGTTGGAAACTTAATTCCCAATGCGACAGTGCTTGGAAGTGGGGTCTAATGAAAGGTACCTAATAGATAATGAGGGCTCTGCTCTCAAAAATAGATTAATGCCATTATGAAAAGGGCTCTCAGGAATGGGGTTTCTTTCTTGTACTCTTGCCCTTCTGCCTTCTGCTATGTGATGACACAGCAAGAAGGCTCTCACCAGACACCAGCTCCTTGTTCTTGGACTTCCCAACCTCCAGAGCTGTGAGAAAATAAGCTTTTTGTTTGTAAATTACTCAGTCTATGCTATTCTGTTATAGCAGCACAACATGGACTAGGATGCCTAGTTTATTCTAATTGATACAAAATCAATTCTGGATTTGTCAATCAACAATTTGACACATTTTGACTTGGTGAATTTTTTAAAAATGAAATAAGGTAGGCAAACAAGTAATTGGCTTCTCATCAGTAGAACTATGAATCCAGAATACATGATGGACTTGGAAGCCTGACCTCACCAGCCACTGGCTCCTCTTGTTGCAAGGGTTTGTTTTGATATTGAATTATAGATTAAGTGGTCATATTTCTCCCACTATTACAGACTACTCAATCCCAGGGTCGTAGCACTGAGTCTGTTATTTCAATCATATTTAGGTTCTAAATAAGTTATACATCTGCAGTGAATAAGTAAATACCCAATTAGCCAGATTAAATGCCACTGGTTAAAGTTTTTCTTTGTTTTTGTTGTTTTGTTTTATTTCCTAAAGAAGTTTCCTTTTAAAATGATTGGTTGAAATCCAAATTCATTCTATCTTACTGACTTCCTCTCTGAACTGCAGCAGGAGCAATAAATTGTTCAAATGTCTGGGGCACACAGAAATAATATATTTGAAATGTTAACTTGAGTTTGCATAAATATGTTATTTGTATTTTAACAAAACTATAATTTAACTGTGACTTTTATAATACCTGTCCACCATTTTGATTAATCAGACTGCCATGCATTGTGCATATTGGCTATACTAGTATTTAAAGACATTCTTCTGTGCCTTTAATCCTAGCCCAAGTAATTACTGCATACCTCATTTTATAGGAATTTTATTAGAAAATGCTTACTGAAAGTTTCACATTGCTTTTGCCTTTAAACTATGTTCTTTTATAACATAATGGACATTTTATTAGGGCTTTAGCATTTGTTTTTAAAGATACTTTTTACCACTAATAAATAAAATACACTTTCCCTTAATATGCAATTAAAAATTTTAGGGGGAGGCGAGGTGATAGTTGTAACGCATGCCTAAAACAGATAATCCCCCTCCTCCAAAAAAAGGGAAAAGTGAGACTCACTCACCATTCTACCCACCTGATGGTGTACACCCACACCCCACCCCAGTGTGGGGTCACACTATCCATAAACTTTGTATTCTGCTTCTTTCACTGCTTAAGCCGTTCTCTTACAATGATGTTGAGAGGCGTCCTAGTTCTCCAGCATCTGTTTGTACCATGATTTAAACATTTTCCTCTTGGAAAACATTTACTTCCAGCTCATCACTGTTTTTAAACACTGTGATGACTATGTTCTTACATCATTTGTTAGGCAGAATATTGGCCCCTGCACCAAAGAGGTCTACGACCTAATCCGTGAAACCTGCAACTATGGGACTTTGCATAACAAAAGATGTAAGTGAATTAAGGACCTTGAGTTGGGGCGATTAACCTGAGTGGACCCACTCTAGTCACTTGAGTCCTAAAAATAGGAGAACTGCCTGGGTGTGGTGGCTCACACTTGTAATCCCAACACATTGGAAGGCTAAGACGAGAGAATTGCCTGAGCCCAGGAGTTCAAGACTGGCCTGGGCAACATAGAGAGACCTTGTATCTACAATTAATCAATAAATAAATCAGGCACAGAGGTGCATGCCTGTAGTCCCGGTCACTTGGGAGGCTGAGGCAGAAGGATCACCTATGCCCAACAGGTCAAGGCTGTGGGAGCCGTGATTGTGCCACTGCACTGCAGCCCAGGCAACAAAGTAAGACTCTGACTCAACAACAACAACAAACAACAATAACAAACAGGCAATCTTTCCCTCATTGTGTCAGAGAAAAACATGTGTGACATGGAGGCCGGGTCAGAGACAGGCTGCGCTGCCGGCTCTGATGCTGGAGGAAGGAGCCACAGGCCAAGGAATATGGACAGCATCCAGGAGTCGGAAAAGGCCAAGAAGGAAACAGACGTCCACCAGAGCCTCCAGAAACACAGCCTTGCCAACACCTTGCTTTTAGATCAGTGAGACCTGTGTTGGATTTCTGGCCTACAGACTGTAGGAAAATAGGTTTGTGTTGCTTTAAGCCACTACATTTGTGGAGATTTGTTATGGCAGCAACAGAAAACCAATACCTTGTGGTTGCTGTTGTTAAATAAGAGAAGTCTTTTTTTTTTTTTTTTTTGAAAGCACGATTTATTGAGAGGAGAGAAAAGTTCCCACAGTGGGAGGGGACCTGAAGGGGTTGCCCGAGAATCCTTTATTTTCAACAAAACTGCCTGGAAGAGAGGATTCATGGATCTACTATGAACAAGTCTCTCACTACATACAACACCAAAATATAGATTTAAACAATTAAAAAACACTTATCTTGCGTGCGCGCACACGTCCCCAAAGGCCACGTGACCCAGACCAAGAGGAGAAAACAAACCAAACTCAATACCATCGCACAAAAGACACCTTTGAATCAAGATTTACAAATGTATATGTCCTTTCCTATTAATAAAACCAACAAAAAGCCCAGGGAGTAAGAAAAAGCTTATAAAGGCCTGACAAGACTTAGGAGAATTCAGAAAATCCTGCTGGAAGTAGGTGAGGCACCAGCAATACTCATTCTTCTAGATTCTTCTAGACTGTCTCATGAGGTATTCAAACTGCTTGTCGTGATCAACTTTTAATAGACCTTGCACTCAGGTTACTGACTTCTCTAGTTAAAAGCACACCACAAAAATATAGCTAGAAATAACTGAAAAGAAGACTAAGAATTCCTTTCCTTGTCTGAGAATATTCTATTTATTATAATGTTTTGTTGGTTTGTTTTGCTTGATTTTTTACAAAAGAAAATTGGAGAACAGAGTTGAGCTTAGACTTGTATAATAATAAGATAAAATGTAAACACTGAAGCTAGTAAAGACTTAGACCGTGAAATAGTGGAAAAGAATAGATGGATTCTGCATGACTGCAGGACAAGGGAAGAAGCCTATAAAATGACTTTTCCTATGTTCATAGTACTCACTAGAGGGCAACATAGAATCACCTTTAACAATCCCATGGCAGCTTGCAGACACAGAGAAGTGAAAGCAGAGACAAAAGTGAAGTCAGAAGACAAAAGTTGCAGCTGAAACCATCAGTTACTGTGGCTAACTGAATGAAGTCATCAGTGACCAGTTATTTTTACTAGGGAAACCTACTGAGTGAAGTCTTAAGATCTTTCTTGTTTTCAGAGACAGGGTCTCACTCTGTCATCCAAGCTGGAGTGCAGTGGCATGATCACAGCTCACTGAAGCCTCCAACTCCTGGGCTTGAGAGATCCTCCCACCTCAGTCTCCTGAATAACTGGGACTACAGGCACACATCATCATGCCAGGCTAATTTTAAAAAAACATTTTTTAGAGATGGGATCTTGCTATGTTGCCCAAGCTGGTCACAAACTCCTAGAATCAAGCAATCCTCCTGTCTCAGCCTTCTGAATAAGAGATTTTTCTCTTAAATTAATTTTCGAAAAGAAATCAAGTAGACTTGGCCATTGTGCTCTGAGAGTCACGCACACAATCATGACTTTTAAAAATTGAAAGTCATGATAAATGGAAACCTTGGAGCTTTTTGTCTCTCAAGCATATGCATCAATTACAGCGGGTCAACACAATCACAGTTTTCTGCCCGGCGTACCACACCCGTGTGGTCTGCTTTTGTTCTGCATTGTGTTACGTGGATTGATCTGGTCCTCACTCAGGTTTAAAAAACACATAGGAAGGTTTCAAATGTGGAAAGGGCCAGTAATAGATTAATCTCTTCAACCAGAATCAAGAAAATACAACCTCAGGAACTGTGGTTCCAGTTTTCATATTTACTAGTAAACTTTTTTGAAGGGGAGGTCAGGGTCTCACTCTGTCACTCAGGCTGGAGTGCAGAGGAATGATGATGGCTCACCGCAGCCTCCACCTCCTGGGTTCAGGAGATCCTTCCGCCTCAGCCTTCTGAATAGCTGGGACTGCAGGCATGCACCATCATGCCCGGCTAATTTTTTTATTTTTTATTTGTAGAGACGAGGTCTTGCTATGTTGCCTAAGCTGGTCTCAAACTCCTGAGCTCCAGTGATCCTCCTGCCTCAGCCTCCCAAAGTGCTAGGATTGTAGTTGTGAGCCACTGCACCCAGCCCATACTTACTAGTACATTTTTAAAAAATATTTTTAAGCCGGGCTCGGTAGCTCAGGCTGTAATCCCGTGCCTTTGGGAGACTGAGGTGAGTGGATTGCCTGAGCCCGCGGGTTCGAGACCCGCCTGGGCAGGGAGACCTCATCTCTACAATAAATCAAAAAATCAGCCGGGTGTGGTAGCGCGCCTGTAATTCCGGCTACTCGGAAGGCCGAGGCGGAAGGATCACCAGAGCCCAGCAGGAGAGGCTGCGGTGGCCAGGAGCGGCCACTGCACTCTAGTCTGGGTGACAGAGTGAGAATCCAACTTTTTTTTTTTATATCTAGACACTGTTTTGTTGTATCTATGTTTTAATTATGAAATACTATAAATCTCTTTGGGGGGAAGTTCGGTTACAATAATGAATGAATTTTTTAAAAAATAAAACTAATACCTAATTTCTGTTCACATTTTTTACTATTTTCCTTAGGAGCCAATTCCTAGAAAAGTTTTTGAGGTGTATAATATTTGTGGCCAACCAATTGTAGTCCCATAAGCAGTGCAAAAAAGTGCCTTCCTCACTCACCCCTCCCAATCCTGCAACGTATTTTCGTATTTATCCTGTCGCTTCACGTTCTTTCATTTAAACTGATGATAACGATTACATAAAACATTAAGAGGAGATAGTTAAGGGTGTATTACGTGCCAAGCACTAGCTAAACACATTTAATCCACAACTCTATGATAAGTGGCCATGATCATCCCATTTTGCAGAAAAGGAAACTGAGGCATGGAGAGGTTAGGTATGTGGTGGATATCATTTGGATGGACATCCCTCCAAACCTCAAGTTGAAATGTGATCTCCAGTGTTGGAGGTGGGGTCTAGTTGTAGGTGCTTGGATCATGGGGGCGGATCCCTCATGAATGGTTTGCTTTTCTCTTGGCAGTGAGTGAGTTCTCACTCTATTAGTGCCCATGAGAGATTGTTGTTTAAAAGAGCCTGGTACCTCCTCCTCATTCTTGCTCCTTCTGCCATGACTATAAGCTTCCTGAGGCCTTACCAGCAGCCCAGCAGATGCTGGTGCCACACAGAACCATGAGCCAAATACACCTCTTTCCTTTATAGATCACCCAGCCTCAGGCATTTCTTTTTCATAATGCAAAATAGACGAATACGTGGTGGTAATGGAGTTAGATCCCAGGAAATCTGGTTGCAAAGGAGATGCTCTCTCATAGGTCCTCTACTAAAATGGAAAGTTCTGGAGGGCAGCATCTGTCCTTTCCTCTACCTCATTACTCAGGTGATCCTCAAGTGTCCTACAGAATTTCGCATAAACCATTGTAATCACAATTGTCATGTGGAGGACAACACGTGGAGACTGGTGTGTGAAAGTTCACACAGTATGAAGTCTGACAATCAAGTTTGCAAACTCATCCTAGAAAAAGTGCGACATACCTCATTGCTGAATGTCACTATGGTCACCATCGAAGTACTCCCCTGGAAAGCTACGCACTGATGCCAGCACCTAATTCTACCCATCAAAGCCATTTTGGAACTCTTTTTCTGGAATGGTCATCAGAACTGTCGTCGTAGTACCCTTGATGTCCTGAGTGACATCAAAATGTCTTCCTTTCAATATTTCCTCTATCTTCAGGTATAGAAAAAAGTCACTGGGGTCCAGTTCTGGTGAGTAAGGAGTGTGTTCCCTTATTTGTTTACTGGCTAAAAACTCCCTCACAGACAGATGGTGCATTGTCGTGATGCAAGAGTTCCTTTGGGACCATTGTTGCACACACCTTTCCCATGACAAGATGTTCAGTTAAGATTATCCTAAGTGTCCCTCTACTGATGTTTGTTTGGTCGGCTATGCTTCTCACAGTCAGCTATTTTGACACACAGGTCAACAATTTTTGCCATGTTTTCATCAGCTCTTCTCCTTACAAGCTGTTCTGACCTTTCTTCATCAGTGACATTTTCTCTCCCCTTAGAAGAATGTTTAATCCATTTGTATGCTGCCATTTTCTTCATGGCATTATACCCATAAACTTGGACTGACATCCCCGATTTCACTTCCACTGTTGCCAAGTTTAAACAAGAACTGTAATGTTTGTTCATTGCTCTAATTCAAGCTCCAAATTCTTGCAACAGCACACAAAAATACACAACAATAACGAACGCCACTCAGAAAGATGCCCGCCACATGACAACACAACACAGCTGTGAGTCACTGATATACCAAGGTTATGAAATCTTACTGAGTTGTTTGTACAGTGCTGCCAACATAAGCACATAGTGGCAGGTAGCAAACTTACTTGTCAGACTTCAAATGTAAAGAACTACGGTAACTGTTTTTTCTGTTTTGTCTATGGGCTTTACTTGTCTCCCAACCATAGATTAATTGAAATAATAATTAAGACTCACTTCTTTAACTGCCAGTAACTGAATCCCACTGTTCTTATTCCTTCACGCACACACAACTGTACATCAGACGCCATCACAGGAACTAGAGACAACAAAGCAAGCAGGGAAGTCTGTATTCATTCTGGTTCTGTAACACAGACCGTGTCCCCCAAACAGCACTAGCCCAACAAGACAGACTCTATTTCTCGTTCACATCACAGTCCCCAGATAGGGAGTCCAGGGACCTCTAGGGCTTGGGAGGCCCAGGTTCCGGCTAACTTGTTGCTCTTCTGTTCTTTGGAGTTGGCATTTTCTGTATCGGGCCAGGGAGTCATTATCTTAGGCTGTGTCTACCACAACTCTGTCCTTGAAGGTCAATGAATGAGCATGTGTTCTAATAAAACTTTATTCACAAAACAGGCCACAGACCATAGTCCCCTGACCCCTTCCCTACAGCACAGCTTCTGAAGCTTTGATGTGTGCACCAATCCCCCGGGGACCTTGTGGAAGTGACAATTCAGGTGCAGTAAGCCTACATTTCTCACAAGCTCTGGGGTGACATCAAGGTGGTGGGGCTGACCCCCTGTGATAGCAAGGCCCTTGGATGCCATCCTCCTCAGTGCCTGGTCCCCTGAATGTTCCTGCCAGGGAGGAGGGGCAAAGGGAAAGGTACACCTTCCCTTAAAGTTAACCTGTCACTTGCGCTCACAGCAACACAGCCACACCTGGACACAGGGGGATGTGGAAACAGGCAATCCATAGACTACGCAGCAGGGACCCAGTGCAAATCCGGGAATCCAATCCCTTCTCTTCCCACCACGAGATGCACCTCCTTGTACCCCTGTTCCAATCTATGCCACCCGCCCAACCCTATGGTTGGGAGCACTTCCGCCCCAGTCCACACTCAGCCTCGGCCTCTGCCTGAGTCTTGGCCTCCACCTGAGCCTTGGCTCCTGCCCCCACCCATGCCCTTTCTTCCATCAGGCACAGACAAGCGGAGCAGTACCCCACCCAGCTCCATGCCCCCTCCAGCCACTGCCCTGCTTTGCAACTCCCTTCACAGCTGGTGTCCTCTGATGCCACATCACCTCCTATCCCCCCAACTCACCCAAACTAGACCAGCCACAAGGGCATTGGCCACCATCCCCACCACACGTCGTGCACACCCTCTCCTCCTCCCATGATGTGTAACTCGGTCCATGACTGACACACGTAGCCACCCTCCTCCGTGGTTTCTGCTCCAACATCATTGGTGTTCCTCTGCCCACTCTGTGGCCTCCTCTTTCCTGTGCCACCTCCCAGCCCAGATCCCAGGCCTCCAGAGGCCCTCCCAGGAAGCTCTCACTCCCTGGTCTTAAACACCCTCCCAGGGCAAAGGCGTCCCATTTGTTTCCATTGTGGAACTTCAGATTTGTGGGTGTGATGCCAGCTGACTCTCCATGTGGGTTCGTGGACAGGCCTCTCACATTGAGTTGTCCAGCTAGTACTCTCCATCCTCCTCCCACCAGATCCTCCCCACACCTGTCCTGTCAACCCACCCATCACCTGGACCCACTTCTCGGGGCCCAGCCGGGATATCTCACCATCCCACATGGCATGTGCACAACAATCCCAGCCCCCAGCACCTCCACTGCTACAAGGGCCTTCTCCTTGGTGTTCCTGTTACTCCTGAGTTCCCAGACCCCTTCTCCACTCAGCTGCCTAGAGACATTCTCACTTCAAACACTCTGATGGCCTCGCATTGTACAAGGGGGACCCAAAAACCCAGAATTTATTTATAAAAAATTGTGTATTGGCCGGGCACAGTGGTTCAAGCCTGTAATCCCAGCACTTTGGGAGGCCGAGGCAAGACGATTGCCTGAGCCTGGGTATTCGAGGCCAGCCTGGGCAATTTGGCAAGACCTCGTCTGTACAATATTTAAAAAAAAAAATTAGCTGGTCATGGTAGCTCATGCCTGTAGTTCCAGCTACTTGGAAGGCTGAAGTGGAAGGATCGCCTGGGCCCAGCAGGTCAGTGCTGGGGTGGCTGTGAGTGTGCCACTGCACTCCAGCCTGGGTGACAGAATGAGGCTCTGACTCAAAAAAAAAAGTTGTATATTAATTCATACATGTTTAAACTTCAGTCACCTGCAAAGTACTCTCTGTTGGATGCAGTACCCCTCTTGAAATGCTTTTTCCACTGCTCAAAACAGTTTCTAAACTCACCCACGTTGATGCCTTTTAGCGCTTTTGCCGCTTTTTGATTCACCTCTTCCGCACTGGCAGAACACTTCCCTTTGAGGAATTTTTTCATCCATGGAAACAAGAGTCACTCAGGGTGAGAAAGGGTGAAGAGGGAGGGTGGGGCACGGGGGTCATGCTGTTTATGGTCAAAAACTGAACACTCAACGCGGTGTGGCCAGGTGCATTGTCATGGTGGAAGAACCAGTGGCCTGTTGGCCACAACTCAAGACGTTTCTTCCACAAATCATGACGCAACCTTCTCAAAACTTCCAGATGAAAACCAATGGGTTCCTAGAACACTTACCTAGCAGGGGAAGCATGCCCTCCAAAAGATAATTCTAGTTTTTGAATCCCTCTCGTACTGAGTAAAACCTATCTTCTTTGCAGTAGCTGGAAGGCCTTATACAAGTAGCCCCCACCTACTTCTTTGGCCTTACCCTCTTCCATTCAGCAGGTTCCAGCTGCCCCGGCCTCCGGCCTCAGGGCCTTCGCACTTGCCGTTTCCTCTGCTGGAACGCTTTGCCCACTGATCTTGGGACACTGGCTTTCCTGGCATTCAAGTTTTTACCTCAGATGTACCTTCTCAGAGAGTCCTTCCCTGAGCATCTTGGAGGACCTGCTGCCACTCCCCCGCTGTTCACATCACCATTTCATTGTCCTCATAGCGAAATATGGGAAGTATTTCTTCAATCTTTTATTTCTTCCCTACCTGTCCCTTTCTGGAATATAACATGGCAGCAAGTCCTTGTCTGTCTTGTTTTTTCTGCTGTATTCATAGCTGTAAAATGGCTCCTAGGTTTTAAGTGGAAAAAGTAACTTCTAATTTTTCTCTTATTCGTTTTAATCTTAGGACTATGATATTCCAGTACAAGTGAAGATTTTTACTTTCTCTTGTATATACAGTGGAGTAAAATCTTATTTTGGCTTCTCACATTTTCCTGATATGGAATCGAGGGATCAAAGTAAAAAATTAGGGCTGGGTGCAGTGGCTCACACCTGTAATCCCGGCACTTTGGGAGGCAGAGGGGAGAAGATTGCCTGAGCCTGGGCATTCTCGGAGAGACCAGCATGGGCAACTTGGTGAAACCTCTCTCTGCAATTAAAAAAAAAACTAGCCGGGCGTGGTGGCATGCGCCTGTAGTCCCAGCTACTTGAAAGGCTGAGATGGAAGGATTGCCGAGTCCAGCAGGTCGAGGCTGTGGTGGCCAAGAGCGCGCCACTGCATTCCAACCTGGGTGACAAAGTGACTCCAACTAAAAAAAAAAAAATCAGAATAATAACACGGAGGCAGAATTCATATCTAAAGTCTCATATTCTCTCTAGCAGGCATGGGAGAAACATCTCCATCAACCATCTCCAGAACCTTTTATCATCCTAAATCGAAATACTGTACTCACTCAACACTAAATTCCCATTCCCTCTTCCCCAGCACCTCCCCCTCCACCGGCAACTGCCATTCTATTTGTTTCCATGATTTTGACTATTCTAGATCTTTCATACATGTATTCATAGAGTGTCTATTCTTTCGTGAGTGGCTTATTTCACTTAGTGCGCTAACAAGCGTCATTCATATTGCAGAACATTATGAGAATTTCGTTTCTAAGACCTAATGATACTACATTGTGTGGCATATCACATTCTGTTTATCCTTTATCTCGTGATAGACATTTGAGCCGTTTCCATCTTTTTTTTCTTTTTTTTGAGTTGGGGGTCTCACTTCCTCGCCCAGGCTGGAGTGCAGTGGCACACTCACGGTCACCCTAGCATCAACCTACCGGGCTCCAGTGATCCTTCCGCCTCAGCCTTCCAAGCAGCAGGAACTACAGGTGTGCACTACCACACCCAGCTAATTTTTTTTATTTATTTAGAGACAAGGTCTTGCCAAGTTGCCTGGACTGGTCTCAAATCCAAGGGCTCAGGCAATCCACTATCTTCAGTCACCCAAAGTGCTGGAATTACAAGCTGAACTGTTTCCACCTTTTGGCGACCGTGGAGGGTGCTAACATGAATGTGAAAATACCTGTTCAAGTCCCTGCTTTCCGTTCTCTTGAGTAAATAAATACTTACAGCCAAATTATTGCTATACTATTCAATACTGTGGGGGGAGGGGTCTGCTTCACCCAAATCAGGAGTCTAACCTGACAATCACAGGATTTTCTAGAGGCTGTGTGTGCTTGGAGGTTCTCACTGCAGAAGGGTATCTCAAAGCCACAATGTGTGTGTCCTCCTTGTTCCACGTCCCCACACACAACCATCACAGAGAGGAAGTGAAAGAGAACCCAGCATTCCATTCAAAAAATCCCTCCTTGGCGAGACCTCATCAAAAATCAGCCGGGCGTGATAGTGCGCGCCTGTAGTTCCAGCTACTTGGAAGGCTGAGGCAGAAGGATCGCCGGAGTCCAGCAGGTCGAGGCTGCAGTGGCCAGGAGTGGCCACTGCACTCCGGTCTGGAAGACAGAGTGAGACTCCAACTCAAAAAAAAAAAAATCCCTCCTCATGAATTTCCAATAAACACAAAACAAAATGTAAAAGTAAGAAATTTTTATTCAAATTACCTTTCCAAGTTTGTAACATGCAAACAGACAATTCCGCCCAATATGGACTCTAAGATCCATGACAAACAGATACACATTGGTTTGGCAAAACATGCATCAGCCACCTAACACCCCCAGCACCTGTCCTCAGGGTAACCTGCTCACCAGAGGGAAGCCACACACTTACCAGGATGTCCCTGCTGCTGTCCATTACCCCCAAGGAGTGGCACTGACAGAGGGAACAGTCCTCACCATAACTGGGACTGAGAGCAGCGCTGGAACCTTCTGCTTCACTCCAGCAGCCGTGATGCATCAGGACCAGAAAAAAACCCCTCCGCCCCCGAGCACAGTCAGTCCAGGAAGGTGACTTTCTGCTACACTGGGCTTTTCAGCAGTTCTCACCACTGGCTGCATACTCCAAGCAATGGGGAGCTTTTTAAAAATCCCACTGCTTGAGCCACAGATCAAGTAAACCAGAATCTCTGGGAATGGCACCCAGCCAACTTCATTTTGGGAAAGTCCCCAGGTGATTCTGACACTCAGGGAGAGGAAGGCCACCCCCTCCTCATTCCTTTCCTTTAGAGGCTTCCCTCACTCTGAAGAAAACACTTGGCATGTGCGACACACTTCCTGACTCAGGAACATTCTGACATGTGGATGCTTTGTTTCTACCACTCACTAATGAAGAGTTAAAAAAATAGAGCACCCAGATTTCATTAAAAAAAATTTATTTTCATATAAAAGTGCCAAAATATCCACCAATGTCGTAATCTATCTCAACAGCCAGTTTACACTAGTAACCAAAACACAAGCATCTTTATTCACATTGCGTAAGAATCCAACTCTTTCACACATTCCCACAGTAACTCGAGTCTCTGGACAGCTGGAAGTTCGCATTCCTGTTGGCCGTGGTAGTCCATATGTCCAGATTCATGTAGGCACGAAACGGGTTGAACCCTGGGTAGTACTCCTTGCACATGACCGCCTGGTTTTCCATGTGAGTCGAATGTTCCGTGGTGGGACTGATGGGGCAGCAGTTTTCATATACGTCGTTTTGCGGGGCCCAGATGGAACCAAAAAGTCCAGACATTGGAGACAAGCTGCGGGTGCTTGTGAGGTAGGGCTGAAGTATAAAAGGGGAAAAAAAGGTTAAAGGGAAAAAAAAAGGGCGAAGCCCTGGAAAGGCAAGGTCAAGACTGAATATACAGCAGTGGATACCACAGTGGTATCAAGTTACTCAGAAGTGATTAAACTGCTCTCAAATTAAATCTAGGCTGCTTCAACTCTGCTTTTCTCAAAGGGGGATTGAGAAAGCCTCATGTCACTGGATAAACTTATTTGCAAACCCAGGAAGAACCAACCCACAGGCCAAATGCCCTTTATCTGAAATTTTTAAAAAAGTGTCACATGGATGTGAGAGGGGAGGGTCGTGGGCTTTTTAGTGGGGGGTGGGGAGTATGTGTTCACAGACTGGAAGCTCCTGGGACCCCAACACTGACCACTCACTGAGCTTCCTGGGACTTTTTGTTTTGAGTCAGAGTCTCACTCTGTCATCTAGGCTGGAGTGCAGTGGCACGCTCATGGCCCCCACAGCCTCCACCTGCTGGGCTCAAAAAATCCTTCTCTGCCTCAGCATTCCAAGTAGCTGGAACTACAGGAGTACGCCACCAAGCCCGCTAATTTTTTTGATTTAGCGTAGAGACGAAGTCTCGCCATGTTGCTCAGGCTGGTCTCAAAGCCCTGAGCTCAGGCAATTCCCTTGCCACTACCTCCCAAAGTGCTGGGATTACAGGCATGAGCCACTGTGCCTGGCATTCCTGGGACACTTATTTCATCTCTTATCACAAATGGAAAGGTCAGCGAGGCTACACAATGACACATAGGGGCTTCCTGGCCCATGTTCAGTTTTATCTTCAATCACAGCTTGGAGCGTTTTGGGACATCTTTTTCATTCGGGGTGGCTAGAATGTCAATGTCTGCAAGCCCCCACCCATCTGACTACATGTTCGGTTCCTTCTGAGGGTAGCCAGTGCCGGCTCCTGTGATCTAAAGGAAACAAGCCAGGCTGTGGCTAACCCAAAACCAACACTAAAGCTAGTTGAGACCAGGATTAAGAAGCACCCGAAACAACTCAGAGCTGCCCCAGGGTTCACAGCACAGGACAGGCAACACTGACCGGAGAGCTGATGAAACTGGCATGTCCCCAGGCAGCAGGCATGGCAGCAGGGCTGTTCCACGAAGACTGAGAGTTGTGATCAATGAAGTCTGTCTGAACTTCCGCGGGACAGGGAAAGCCATTCGTGTAATTCATGTTTTCTACAGAGTGGGAGACACCACCGCAGGTAAACATTTTATGAAGAGAACAGAGCTCTCATTTTCAGGCAAAAAGGGCCTTACTCTATTGACAAGTGACAGACATAAAACCCTTACTCTGCTTGGACCAGGAGAGTCATTTCACTGTCATTCTCAAGGTTAAAGCTGCTTATCAGACACATACCTGGGAAGCCCTCCATGTCCATGTGGAAGGTCTTCCTCTGGGCTTGTTTCTCTGTGTTTGATCATTTGATGGGAATCTTTCTATTACACAAAGTACACACACTCAAATACTACTGCAGGTGTGAGTCGTGTCAAGATTCTTACCAACCTTGAAACTTTTAAAAATTACTTGTCATGCCACCTGCACATGCACCCTATGGGCTGATGAAGCAACCACAAACCACCACGCACTCCTGAGATGTCATTAAGAAAACGATCAACAAGCAGAGCCTCACGGTCACAGGAAGGAGGTCGCCGAGCACCCCCTTGTGGTCAGCATGAGCAATGCATGTGTCAGCACCTAGGTCAGGACAATTCCTGATAGATAGCTTATCCCTTCCTGAAAAAATGTCCCCAGTGCAAGAGAGCATGATCAGGCAGTAAAGCACCGTTAGAGCATCTTCCGGTTGATCAGGGAACTCCCTTATCTCTTATGCATTTATTACTACAAATGCTTGAGCCCCAGCAGCTGCAATTTTCCAGTTTTCCCCGGAAGCTCCTTTCCTTCCTTCTGCAGCGCCACCCAGGGGCAGAGGAGTCATGACACGACAAGGAAGCAGCCAGTGAATGTTTCTATGTCATGTGGGACTTGCCTGCCACCTAAAGCCTCAGTCTCCCGATAGATAACCCACCCTGTGAAGTCCACACGGATCCAATGCCCAGCTCCACCTAACCTGAAGGACCAAGTAGATGAGGGTTGTGTGTGGAAGTCCCTAGACACCTGGACCCAGAGGGTTTTTGGAGGACCATATAAAATGACCCATGGCAGGCAATGCCTAAACAGATCTGAGTGAAGCCACCTAGCTGCCCTCTGGGGGTCCACTCTCAAAGTCAGCTCCCTGATCAAAGGCAGCTTCTACAGCAGGTGAGTGCCTTTCCATTCACACACTTCCCTCTTGGCCTTCTGAGAAGAAAAGAACGGCCCTGGGATTGTTTCAACAGCTTGTACCTTCTGAAAAGGCATTGTAATCGTTCACCTCCAACGGACAGTACGCATGGGAAAACTGGCCTTCACACACTGCGCTCCAATCGACGAAACTGCTGCAAAAAACAAGAGGTCCAGTTTCAGAAAGAAGACATCAAGCAAAGAGAGAGGAAAATGATTTTACTGCCCAACAAATTCCCCGATTTTGGAAAACAGAAGATGGGCTTTCTCAAGCCACAGAATCAAAGAGGTCCCAAATGCTTATCAGTAATGCCCCACCTGTGAGCGGACGGCTGGACTAGGTGCACACTTCCCTTATAACCAATGTGTTAAGCCTAGCCAGGACAGACTCCAAGGCCGTGGTTATATTAACATGGCAGAAAAACAGCTGGAACACCTCTAAGTGTCTCAGCACACACCGGAAGGGCTTAAACAGATTCTGCTACTAAAATATCTACCTGTCTCTCAGAGCAAGACCAGCGTCCATCTTAGGAAAGTCACAACTAAAAGACTATAATTCCTGATGTTCTGATCACTATTGCAAGCTGGATTCTCACTATAGAAATGAGATGATCTCTCACCTGCAATCCCAGCCCTTTAAGGAGGCAGAGATGGGAGGATCACTTGAGCCCAGGAGTTCATGACCAGCCTGGGCAACATAGCAAGGCATCATATCTACCAAAAAAAAATTAGCTGGATGTGGTAGTGTGCAACTATAGTCCCAGCTACTTGGGAAGCTGAGGCAGAAGGATTACCTGAGCCAAGGGGGTTGAGGCTGTAGTGAGTCACGGTGGTGCCACTGCACTCTAGCTTGGTTGCAAACTCCCGGGCTCAAGCAATCTTCTCGCCTTGGCCTCCCAAAGTGCTGAGTCCCTGGCCCAGCCCATCTTTTCAATTTAACAAGAAAAAGAAGCAGCAATGACACAATTCCCTGTTTATTCCTGTTACTTCCTCTCATGGGCCTCTCGGTGCCTGGCTTGTGATTACCCGAGACATCACAAAGCAACTCTAACAGGCAGAGGAAGCACACAGCTGAAATACACCAAGGAGGAAGGCTAGCCCTCAGATCTGCAAGGGCTATCTAATAAATCGAGTTCCGATACCAGTTGCAGCTTTAGGCTGAGCGAGGTCCCCGTGCCAGGCAAGCCACGTACCTGCTGTGAACCGGGGCAGGATCCTGCAACACGCACGGCGTGCTGCTGTCCAGGGCGCAGTTTAAGCTGCTCGTCAGACACACAGGCTGCGTGGGCCACAGGTCTCCAGGGGAGTAAAGACCTGAGAAAGAGAATAAAGCCTGTCACCTTCTATCCACCCAGCCCTCATCACACCTTTCCGGCAACAGCTCAACTGCTCTTCTCTTCAGAAAACACTCCCTGGTGTCACCCACACATGCTGACTCTTTCTGTCATCCCTGACTCCTGACACAGAGCATACTGCTTTGACCATCACTTTCGATGGTGTCTAATTTTCTCTTGATTCGGATGACAAGGTGAGACTCACCTGAAAAGTATTTGAGGGTCCCCTCTCTGAAAAGTTCTGTAACAGATGCTACAGACACAGCAGTTGAGAGTCACATTCAAGTGAGCAGACACAACAAGCAAAAGAAGTCCAGCATGACTGAGGCCCTACATGCTATGACAGCAATTTTAAACAGGGTGGTTAAAGGCCTCACTGCGGGAACAGTTCACCACAGGCATGACTGAGGCGAGAAAGTGATACATGGATACGGAAAAGCACATTCCAGGCAGTGGGAACAGTATGGCAGAGGCCCTGAAATAAGGTGTGCCTGGTGAATTCAAACAGCTGAGGACACACCAGTGTGACCAGGAAAGAGGGGAGAAGTGGGGGATGGGGCCAGACAGCGGACTGGGAGCAGAGGGCTGACAGAGTCCGTGGCCTCTTTCAGGACCTGGGCATTTACTCTGGAGCCATTGGAAGTAGCTCAGAGCAGAATAGCTGCTTAAGAGATAGGTCTCAGCTGGGCTCGGTGGCTCAGCCTGTAATCCCGTGTCTTTGGAAGGCTGAGGTGAGTGGATTGCCTGAGCCCGCAGGTTCAAGACCCGCCTGGGCAACTTGGTGAGACCTCATCTCTACAATAAATCAAAAATCAGCCAGGCGTGGTAGCGCATGCCTATAGTTCCAGCTACTCGGAAGGCTGAGGCGAAAGGATCACCGGAGCCCAGCAGGTAGAGGCTGCAGTGGCTGGGAGCGGGCACTGCACTTCAGTCTGGGTGACATAGTGAGACTCCAACTCAAAAAAAAAAAAAAAAGAGATGGGTCTCCACGGTTTCTCCCATCTCTGCACACGTCACAAGCAGAGGCAGCAGTCTTGGCTCTAAACTATCTTTTCATGAATTTTTGCTAAGCAAAACTCTTGGAACATACAGCATCTCCCACTGGAGCAAAGGGCAGGTGTGTCTGTTGCCTATTATAAAAAGACTGGAGTCCCTAAGTCCACGTTCCCCTCCTGTAATGCAATCCACTGTGTGTGCTGGCATCCATCTGGGGCTGTTTGGGTCTCTCTGTGATACCGAAGGCCAAAGGGAATGGACACAAACAGGCTGATCCTTGTGCCCTGGCTTGGCCCAGCTATATTTTGGCTTTATGTGAAATAATGGCAGCTATCCTTTTGGGGAAACTGCTGGCTCCGTGGGGCCCTCCCTGAGGCTGCCCTAAATGCCTGGGCCTGGCTCAGGTGGGGTGAAGCTAAAACTCGACAGTGTATACCAGGCTGCTAGAGCTGTCCCACCTTGATGCCCATCATGCAGAACTGGAAAGACACAGGGCAGCTCTGCTCAGTGGACAGAGCCCAAGGTGGTTCCCGTAGCTCTGGCCAGTTCTCCCCTGATGATGGGTCTTGCTGTGTTCACTGACTCCCAGGCTACTGCCAATGGCCTAGGTGTTTGCTCTGCCACTTAGAAAGATGCAGATGGGCAGATTAAAGACACTGCTCTCTGGGGCTGTGCAAAGTAGAAATGGATCTTGGCTTCTGATTAAATCTCAGAGCCACTCAGGTTGAAGTCCCTGGTGAGAGCTCGTCATCTGCTGAGACAGGCTGATGGGGTCCGCATGACCAAGATAGCCATCGCTGCTGCCTGGGTCCATCCTCGCACCGGACATGGCAACATTTCTAGCATTACAGACCGGGTACACGGGAGCTCCCTGGAGGGACAGCTTGTTCACACATATCCTAGGGACAGTCACCATAATGAGGGAGCCACCCCAATTAGGAAAGGCTGCTGTGACATTTGCTGATATTAGCTGAAGGGATCCAAGACACCACCTGGGCCCTGGAAGGCACTCAGGTCAGCCACAACTCCCCAGTCAGAATAGTCATGCATGACAGAATTGCCCTAGACACGGTGGCATCTGTGCCATCTTGAATACACCTGCTATACCTGGACACACCTCTGGTCACTTGGAAAGATCAGCAAAGAAACTTAAGAGAAAGCCATATGGCTTTCTACGATAGACCCTGGCGGTTCATGGCATTTGCTCAGCTGGCTGGGTCTAGGGCTCTGGGGCATGGTTGAGGTCAGCGCTGCCAGGTGGCCTCATCTTCCTGCTTAGGGTCCTGGTGATAGCAGTTGCTGCCAAATGTTATATGAGACAGATCAACAGATTTGGTCCTACCTTCTGTCAGTCAGATTAATCAAGAATTGCTTACAGAATGGTGTTCTCATGAGAAGACCCACCAGATGCCCAAACTACCTAGAAACAAGAGGTGTGTATATCGTGAGACAACCCTCCGTGGGCCTCACATTTCTGTTCTTCTTGCGAGCAGAAGCACTAGCTGCCTTTATTCTGACCTAACTTCCCAAGGATGTGTGTTAGGCAAAGCCTCAGAAGACGGGGGCAGGTGTCTCCTTTTTGGGCAGGGGGCAAGTCTGCTCAATGGCCAACATAAAGATAATGCCTCCTGCCCCTTATAAAAGACTTGGGTTCTCTAAGCTTAGGGTTCCCGCCCTTCTGTCAACCTGTGGGAGTGGGGCAAGGGTACTGAGGGTACGGACATAAATATGCTGGTACTCGGGCCTCTTGCTGTACTAAGAAGTCCTTTGTCTCTGCCCCAGGAGTCCCTAGTCCTCTGTCAACATTTACGGAATTGTGGGAGGCTGAGCTGTTAGCTTGAAAGTAGTGTAAAAATCTCAGGTGTCTCCCAGTTCTCCACAGTAACGTGATCTAACTTAGGTTTAGCACGATCAATCCGGCCTCTGTGTTAAAGACGGACGGCAAGGCTAGGGGCAGGCAGAAGCAGGGAGACCCATTAGGAAGTTACTGTGATAATCTGAGAGAGAAAGGGTGGCCCAGGTCGTGGTGATTATGGTGGTGCTGGTGAGAAGTGATCTGATGCTGGATACATTTGGAAGGGAGGAGCCTAACAGAGTAAGAGTGGATTGGATGTGAGGCACAAAAAAAGAAAACATCAGGATGCAGGCCAGGCACAGTGTCACCCCAGCACTTTGGGAGGCTGAGCTGGGAGGATCGTTTGAGCCCAGGAGTTTGAGACCAGCCTGGGCAACAAAGTGAGACCTCATCTCTACAAAAAAAAATCAAAAAAGTTAGCTGGGCATGGTGGTGCGCTCCTGTAGTCCCATCTACCTGAGAGGCTAAGTCGGAAGAATCACCTGAGCCCAGGAAGTTGAAGCTGCAGTGAGCAGTGATTATGCCACTGTGCTCCAGCCTGGGTGAGAGTGAGATAAAATTAGGGATTTCTTTCTCTCTCTCCCCGTCCCTACCTCCCACTCTGACCCATGACTCCTCCATGTCTGGCCTGTGCAAACAGAAAAGCTAAATGGGAAGACTGTAAGAGGAGCAGGTTTAAGAAAGGAGAGAGATTTGTAGGCTACCTGTGGGATCTCCAAGTACAGACATCAGAGTGGCAGCTGGCTAGAAGACACCAGGGTTGAGGAGAGAGGCCAGGCTGAAGAGACAAATTTGGGAGTTGCCAGCGTGTAAGGGAGTCTCAAAGCTTTGAAAGTGATGAGATCCACTTCTTTCTCATCCCACAGAAATAAAGGAGCACATCCACACCTCTTCCAGATCTCACCTCCACAAATTAGGGATTATTGAATTTAAGATTTTTTTTTAACCTGAAGACACTTATTTTACTGCATGAGTCATTAGATACAACTTGAAAATAATTTATTTCCGTTGGTAATCTGACAAGTCTAAAATCTATCCAAGGAACAGCATCGAAGGTCTATGCTTTCAAAGTAAAAACTGGCCCCTGTGCAGAGCAGCCTTTAAATTCACATTCATTTCTTTTTTTATGTTTTGAAAGCAGGATTTTTTGAGAGGACAGAAAAGTTCCCACAGTGGGAGGGAGCACAAGGGGGTTGCCCTAAATTCACTCTCATTTCTATGAGCAAAAGCAAGTAGTAAAGTAGTAAAGCCACAGAGAGGCTGGACGCAGTGGTTCAAGCCTGTAATCCCAGCACTTTGGGAGGCTGAGGTAAGAGGACTGCCTAAGCCCACGGGTTCAAGGCCAGTCTGGGCAACTTGGCAAGACCTCGTCTCTATAATAAATCAAAAAATTAGCCAGCAGTAGCAGTGCGCGCCACTTGGAAGGCTGAGGCAGAAGGATTGCCGGAGCCCAGCAGGTCAGTTCTGGGGTGACTGAGCATACCACAGCACTACAGCCTGGATGACAGAGTGAGACTCCAACTCAAAAAAAAAAAAGTAACAGAGAACAAAACTCAGGCCTGTTCTGCTGCAATCCTGACCCCTGTTAGGTTGGAAAGAAGTCCTGGAACAACAAGAAGATAGAGACAGAGACAAAGAGAGGCAGAAAAAGTGGAGGAAAGAAGAGGAAAAGTGCAGCAGGACAGAGTGAATCTCTCATCAGAGGTCCCAGGCAGCAGTGGGGTTTCCTCCCGGCCACTGTCCTGCAGGCAGAATGGCAGAGGGGGCCCAGCTCTCCATCTCGGCCCTGGTGTGGGACTGAGGCCTGTCCCTGAGGTTGCTGAGGCCCAATCAATAGGCTTCTAAGACAAGGCAAGACAGGGAGGACGAGCAGGGGGCTGGAGAAAGTGCTGACCTTCACCCCGGGTATGCTCTAACACCAGCCTCATGGCCCATGGGCCACACATCACCCTTTCATCTCTTCTTTTCATCTTTTTTTTTTTTTTGAGTTGGAGTCTCACTCTGTCGCCCAGACTGGAGTGCAGTGGCCACTCCCAGCCACCGCAGCCTCGACCTGCTGGGCTCCGGCGATCCTTCCGCCTCAGCCTTCCAAGTAGCCGGAATTACAGGCATGCGCTACCACGCCCGGCTGATTTTTTTATTTATTGTATAGATGAGGTCTCGCTGCCCAGGTGGGTCTCGAACCCGCGGGCTCAGGCAATCCACTCACCTCAGCCTCCCAAAGGCGCGGGATTACAGGCTGAGCCACCAAGCCCAGCTCATCTTTTTTTTTCTGAGTCAGACTCTCTCACTCTGTTGCCCAGGCTGGATGGAGGCCAGTGGCACAATCATGGCTCACTACAGCCTAGACCTCCTGGGCTCAGGCGATCCTGCTGCCTCACCCTCCCAAGTAGCTGGGACTACAAATGCACTAAGGCTGGCTAATTTTTTTTTTTTTTTTTAGTAGAGATGAGGTATCTTTCTATGTTACCCAGGATGGTCTCAAACTTGGCCTCAAGTGATCCTCCCGCCTCGGCCTCCCAAAGTGCTGGCATGTGCCACTGCACTCAGCCCTTCTATTGTTTTCTGTCACCTCTGACTAGAGAGGATAAACTAGATGCAATGGCAGTTTCCTGTGAGGGGTCCTGGATTGTTCCAGGGTGCAGGGCACTTGTGCTTCAGTTGCAGGGCGAGTTCAGCATGGATACACAAGGGTCAGCAAGGGCCCCATGATGCCCGCCCACAGAGTAGGTGCCTTCCTATGCGGGCAGGTATGGCAGGGAGAGGGGGCTGTGGGGAGACAGACAGCCCTGCTGCACCTCATTGCTTTTTCTTCCCATGTTCCTCAGCTCGGACACAGACAGCCCAAGACCCCTGGCTGGTGTCTGCAGTGAGAGGAACGCGCCTCACCTCGGTCTTCTCCAACAACCGTGGGCCCAGCAGGAAGGCTGGGGCAGGAAGGCTCCTCATACTGCAGGAGACCATTCACATCCCTGTGGGGAGAGCAAGCAAGGAGAGTTGCTGATGGGTCCTGCACGAGGCAATACTGACATTGCACAGGCAAGTTTGATCGAGTTTTCACATGAATTCCTCCCCCCAACAAACACACAGACATTACAAGATAAAGGTACACAGCCGGTAAAGAGTCGAGGAATATTAACTTCCCAAGATCCAGGCAAGTCTTGTGTTTAACAAACAATAAGAAAAACTTAACTAAGGTAATGAAGGGGACCTGCAGTTTCAAGTCTGCTCACTGTCAGCTGGCGGCAGTTCCTTCTCCCTTGTTTACTGCCTGCCCCTAACAAAACCCGTTCTTAAGGAGTCCTCCTTGCCCATCTAGCTGCCTGCTTCACAAACTCTCCGACTTAACAGCAGCCTCCTGTCCTCTCACAACGAGGCTGGCCCCTAGGACCAAGCTACATTTCTCCTGAGACGCCCTCCTTCTTGCCTACCCTACTCCTCTGTCAATAAGGGGCACCTGTTCATTCCGTCCCAAGCTGCAGAAGTCATCACACAGAGGAACTGTCAACGTGTGTCAACTCAGCTCTTGCCAAACATTCTAAATCCCCCGTGCTCAGTTGACTCCTGTCTTCACAGTAACCACTGCTGACTCCTTCTGCTTCCAGAAACAAGGACCCTTCTAACGTGGCCAGTAACTGAAAAGACCAGTGATGCCACAGACATCTCCAAATGAAGTGCATTTACTTGGAAAGTCAACTCCTTCTGATTTATTAATAAAATCAGATTTTACTTTCCTATATACCCTTAGTTTTCATAGTTTATCCCGAAGAACCAAATACAAAGAAAAACACACTGACTGACAGGAAAGGTACATAAAGCATATTGTAAAAGCTGAAAAACTCACGTGGGATTGCAGATGTTATGAGAAAGATTCAGGGAGATGGGAGTTTCAGAAGGAAAATCGTTTTGTAAAACACTGTCTCCTGCGTGAAGAAACAACACATTTATCACATGTTTTGAAAGTAGAATTTAGCGATGATGTGAAGCAGATCACCACCCAATCACCTTAATGGTTTTCCCCCCATCAAGGGGAATGGTTAAAAGGACTCAACCACAAGCAGCCAGTGGCCATTGCCTTGCTAGACTCTGGTGTGGCCATTGCTCTTTGAGCTATGGCTGTCACCATGCTTCCTGGCTTTGGCTCCATCCTCTACCTTGGGGAGGTTAATATTCTCTTTCTCTTCTCTTTCTCTAATTTACTTTTAAATAAACTATATTTTTAATCTAAAAAAAAAAAAGTAGAATTCATTGTATATATTCTGCACTAAAATATGTAATTTTACAGTCGTCTAATTTTCAAAGGCCTTTTCTAATATATCTTGTCATTGAAAGGTTAATAAAGCTCAACATTTAGATTGAAAAATTTGGGATTAATAATGCTACTTTATGAAGAAAAGTTGAAACCCCATATTATGTAACTTTTGACAATATTATGTAACTTTTTAATAAGGTTTTGCTGAGAGAAAAATTTAGCTATACATTATAAGAATTTTAAATAAATGATTAAATTTCTATAAACTATAATCTTTATGAATTATTTATTTAGAGGAAAGTTGTTTCTATAAATTTATTTATGCAAACATTTATTTATATTAATATATATTATTTATTTAGAAAAAATTATATAAATATATGTATCAATAATAAAAATGATAGCGTCCACTCCTCTGGTTTATAAAAGTAGTGTGGCCATTGTAGGAAATCTATTAAAAAAAAATACAAGTTTAAAGGTGAAAAATATAAATCACCTGCAATTATACTACCATTAGAAACATTTAGGTATATTTCCTGATGAATGTGTATATTTTTTTGTATGTGTATGTATATGTAAACAATTGGCACTGTACTTCATATATACTTTGTCATTTGGGTCTTTGACACCATTTACTGCACTGGGGACATTTTCCTGCTATTCCATAACCTTCAAATGTAACTTACAGACTATATGCTGTGTACAGTTCATACATAACAATGTTTACTATCTAATGTTGGCCTTTCCCCCAAGCAAAAGTTGCACTTCTAGTCTTTTCTTTATGTTAACTTTTGATTTTTAAAATCTCACATTAGCAACATCAGGCAAACCTTTAGTCTCTAGTAGTAAATGGACCTCTACAGTCTACATCAGGGTATAAACATTTCATGGAGGGCCACTAGGAAGACAATGTCTATAAGGCTGGGGGGCAGGGGAGGGAAGACATGGCTGGGCAGCGTGGGCATTCCCTCTGGGCTTTCATGGCTACCACTGCGCTGGTCTCTCAGACAAGACCTTCTTTTCAGGTGTCACTGCTGGTAGGAGAGAGTGAAGGTACAGTGCAGCCCCCGAGGCTGCTGAAGCAATGTCTTTGCAACTGGAGTCTACCACAAGGAGCAGCCCGTGAGAAGGCCAAGAAATGAGGTGGGATGTGCACTGGGCTCTGGGGAAGAAGCACGAGTTTGAGGCAGAGTTACTATGTGGTATTGAACAAGCCAGGCAACCTCTCAGAGCATGAGTCTTCACATGAGGATGGGAACAGAACACCTGCCCTGTCTTTCTCATGGGGCATGCAGGAAGTGTGAAAATGCTTGACAAATGCAAGGCGTCACACAAACAGGAACTGTGTGATCTCACTGCCTTTTCTTTTCAACTAAGGTTAAAAAATTCCTATGTTGAAAACAGCACTTAACATGAAAAAACTGTATCTTTCCACAGACACAAGCTATGAAAAATAACACTGAAGCCGGGCACAGTGGCTCATGCCTGCAATCCCAGCACTATGGAGGCCGAGGCGGGAGGATGGATTAGCCTAGGAGTTCGAGACCAGTCTGGGCAACATAGCTAGACCTCATCTCTACGAAAAATAAAACAATTAGCCGGGTGTGATGGTGTGTGCATGTAGTCACAGCTACTCAGAAAGTTGAGATAGAAAGATCACCTGCACCCAGCAGCTCAGCTGAGGCTGCAGTAAGACATGATCGTGCCACTGCACTTCAGCCTGGGTGACAGAGTGAGACCCTGACTCAAAAAAGAAAAAAAAAGAAAAAAGCAAGTTGAGTGAAAACAACAAGAGGCAGAGTGCTATCATGAAGTATGATTGCATTTGTCAGTTAAAAACTAACCATCTGCCTTTTGTTGATGGTTTTGTTAATGAATGTACAATTTTAAAATGGACAGCAAGAGTACACACCAAATTCAGGACAGCAGAAAGTGATTCTCTTGGGGAAGAGCATGTGGATAAATTTTAAAGCATTTTTTCCTTAAAAAAAAATATCAAGCAAATGTGACAAAAGTAAGAGTTGCTAATTCTGAGTGACAGAAATACAGATGCTTCTTTGACCTCTCCCTATCATTAAACTTCTCTCAAAGAAGGAAGGGCCAATGTTCACAGCAGCATTCCTCATAATTGCCAAAAGGTGGAAGCAGTTCAAGGGTCCATGTCCGGAAGGATGGAGAAACACAGTGGCATATACATACAAGGAAGGTTACTCAGCCTTAGGAAGGAAATTCTGACACACGCTACAACACTGTTGAACCTTGAGGACGTTACACTAACTGAAATGATCGAGTCACAAAAAGATCATCAGAACCAGGCTCGGTGACTCAGCCTGTAATCCCACGCCTTGGGAGGCTGAGGTGAGTGGACTGCCTGAGCCCGTGGGTTCATGACCCAACTGGGCAACTTGGCGAGATCTCATCTCTACAATAAATAAAAAATCAGCCGGGAGTGGTAGCACGCGCCTGTAGTTCCAGCTACTTGAAAGGCTGAGGCGGAAGGATTGCCAGAGCCCAGCACGTCAAGGCTGCGGTGGCTGGGAGCGGCCACTGCACTCCAGTCTGGGTGACAGAGTGAGACTCCAACTCAAAAAAAAAAGATCATCATACGGTATGATTCCACTTACTTGAAGCACTTAGAGTACCTAGTGTTGGCCAATTCATGGAGACAAAGGAGAATAGTGATTACCGGGGCAACAAAGAGGGAGGAATGAGCAGTTACTTAATGGGTGCAGAGTTTGTTTTGCAATATGAAAAGTTCTAGAGATGGACAGGGGTGATGGTTGAGCAACATTACGAATGGACTTAATGCCACTAAACGTTTTTTTTTTTAATTTTTTTGAGTCAGAGTCTCACTGTGTCACCCAGGATGGAGTGCACAGCACACTCACAGCCACCGCAGCCTGACCTGCTGGGCTCAGGCGATCCTTCCATGGAACTCAGCCTTCCAAGTAGCTGGAACTACAGGCATGCACCAGCATACCTGGCTAACTTTCTGTATTTATTGTAGAGACGAGGTCTCAACAAATTGCCCAGGTTGGTCTTGAACCCGTGGGCTCAGGTAATCCTCTCACCTCTGCTTCCCAAAGTGCTGGAACTACAGGCATACACTACCACAGTCACTAATTTTTTGATTTATTGTAGAGATGAGGTCTCTCCAAATTGCCCAGGCTGGTCTCGAACCCCTGGGCTCAGGTAATCCTCTCGCCTTGGCCTCCCAAAGTGCTGGGATTACAGGCATGAGTCACTGTGCCCCTGACCATAGAACTTAAAAATGGTTAAAATGAGCCAGGCAGGGTGGCTCAAGCCTGTAATCTCAGCACTTTGGGAGGCCGAGGTGAGGGGACTGCCTGAGCCTATGGGCTCGAAAACAGCCCAAGCAATTTGGAAAGACCTCATCTCTACAATAAATCAAAAAATTAGTCGGACATGGTAGCGTGTACCTACAGTTCTGGCTACTTGGAAGACTGAGGTGGAAGGATCGCCAGAGCCCAGCAGGTCCATGGTGAGGTGGCCACGAGAGTGCCACTGCCCTCCAGCCTGGGCGATGGAGTGAGACATCGACTCAAAAAAAAAAAGGTTAAAATAACAAACATTGTGTTATGCATACCTTGCAATAAAAAAGTGTGTACAAATGAAAGATTAAATGTGGAAGCTCTTAACTGTTTCAAAGACAGACACTAAGAAGTAATAACAATAATGATAATGATGGAGGGAAAGGAGGAGGGAGGAAAGGAAAAGAAAGAGAATGACATCCAGAGCAAAGATTCAAGTCCCTCTGTGCTCAGGGTACCAGCAGGTGGATCCAGACACGTCCTGGGTGCACAGGAGGAAATGGAAGGGGCCCCTCGGAGCACTCGGAGCTCCCCTCACAACTCACCTGCCGGCAGGAAGTGCTGGACGTCCACCACGGGCTTCTTGTCCCCATCGGAGCTGCTGGTGCTGCTCCAGCTGCCCCAGCTGCCCCGGCTAGCTCGCACACTGCCCGAGGAACTCCCGCAGTCGGAGCTGGAGTCGGAGCAGAACTTGTCCCCGTGCTTCTTCTCAGGCTTCTGGTAGTAACCCTCTGGAGGAAGTGAAAGAGCAGTCACATTTCACTGAGACAACTGTCAACGTGACATGTCTCCAACAAAAGGAGCGAGGGAACCCCAAGAAGAAGGCCAGGGCTGGCTTCAGGGTTGACTACGTCTGCTTATCTAGCAGGAGGAAGGGAGGGCTGCATCGAATCAAAGGTAGCACTTAAAGAAATAGTGGGGGATGGTCTATGTCTACCCCACCCTAGGGCCGGAGCAATCAGGGGCCAAGATGGTCAGCACCAAAAATAATCATCATCTAAAAACGCTTCTAAGCCGGGCTCGGTAGCTCAGCCTGTAATCCCGCGCCCTTGGGAGGCTGAGGTGAGTGGATTGCCTGAGCCCACGGGTTCGAGACCCGCCTGGGCAGCGAGACCTCATCTCTACAATAAATCAAAAAGTCAGCCGGGCATGGTAGCACACACCTGTAATTCTGGCTACTCGGAAGGCTAAGGTGGAAGGATCACCGGAGCCCAGTGGTCGAGGCTGCGGTGGCTGGGAGCGGCCGCTGCACTCCAGTCTGGGCGACAGAGTGAGACTCCAACTCAAATAAATAAATAAATAAATAAAAACGCTTCTAAAAATATCAAACAACCTCTATCACAAAAGCCACGGCTGCTCCATTGGACTACAGAGTGGTAGGCCATTTTCTACCTCTCTGTATGAAGAGGTCCACTAACAGTTTCAACACATGGGCGTGGTAGCTCATGCCTATAATCCCAGCACTTTGGGAGGCTGAAGCAAGAGGACTGCCTGAGCCCATGGGTTCGAGACCAGCCTGGGCAATTTAGCGAAATCTTGTCTCTACAATAAACCAAAATATCAGCCAGGTGTGGTAGCACGTGCCTGTGGTTCCAGCTATCTGGAAGGCTGAGGCGGAAGGATCGCCTGAGCCCAGTAGGTGGAGCCTGCAGTGGCTGAGAACATGCCATTGCATCCAGCCTGGGTGACAGAGTGAGACTCTGACTCAAAAAAAGAGTTTCAAAATAGTATTGATGTGTACACGGAAGCATCTCCAGTAAGACCAAAAGCGACACATACGGATCGGGGATGAAAGAGAAAGGGTGGAGACAGAAGACAGTTTACTCTGCCAGCCTGTGTGTACCAACCTGGGGCATGTGCTGGGGAAGTGGGTGTTGGCTGAGAGGACTGGAAATACCCATTCCCATGTACCCCACATGTACTGCCAACTCAACTAACCCCTAGACCTCCACCATCCTGAGCCTGACCCTGGACCCAGCATGGGGTGTCCCTCTGTTTTCTACTCCCAGAGACACTGGGCAACAGTCCTCGGCTGGGACAGCAGCCAGGCCCTGTGGAAATGTCCTGACTCAGATGTGGGATTAACACTGTCTCGCCTGGTTACTTGGTGGGTCCCGTCTGGAGCAAGAAACCATTATTCCTTCAGTAATATGCAAGAGGATAGTTAAAATGACCAGATTAGAGCACGGGGTGCAGGCAACATTAGAGACCTACTCAGGCTCAAGAGAACCTCAGCTTTCTGTCTTACTCTCACGGCTCTCCGTAGGGGCCTTGGTTAGCTGCATTGTCTATACAAAGGTTGTATCATCGAGATGCCATTTCTCTCACTGGATACATCCTTGGGGAAACAAAACTCCCCACAGAAGAAGCTCTTGTAGCTAAATGTCATCACATACCTGCCTCTCGCTGTGGGGCCGGGAAGCTGCCTGCAGCCTCAGTGTCTGCTTTGCAAACCTCCCTAATGTCTTCCTGTAGACACCAGTTTCGTACATCAATGTCACTGCTCAGCTCAGGCCTCTTGAAGTCGCTGCACATAAGCTTTAGCTCACTCTGTTCGGAAGGCCTGGAAGAGCCACAGAAAGATTATGTCTGTGTTTTATCGCGTATACACGCAGACTTCCTCTCTAAGACATGTGAGAGGTGAAATGTGAATCTGGACAACCTGAGTCCTGTTCTTTCTGAGTCTGACGGGGGAATAGGAGGAAGAAGGGATAGAAGTAAGAAAAAGACTTTGCCATTTTAGAATTAGAGTTAATTTGGAGCTCATTTAATCTATTTTCATAGTTTACAGTAGGAGGAATAAGATTCCACAAGGTCACTCAAGGTCACCTAGTAAGTAGTTGGTCCAGAACAAGAATCCAGAACTCTTGGCTTGTTTTCCTTGTTTTTAGTATAAAATATGATTCTCAACAGATAAACCTGCTCCTTGGTGTCTGGCAGAAAGCTGTGAGTGTTCACCTAAACACATTCTTATTCATTCTTTAGCAAGTATTTATTGAGTGGCCGTGGACTATTATTAAAAGTGCAGCAACTACAAAGAAGAAAAAAGTTCTGCCCTCCAAGGATTTCGAAGTTGAACAACCTTACAAGACCATAAATGTCTTGAGGGAAGAACTGTAAAACAATTTCATAAACAGTAATACAGAAATGTAGAGAATGCTAGAGAAACAAATGGTTATTTCACACGGTCCAATTTCAGTACCTAATGTGAGGTTTGTGGGATGGCGGGTAAGAAGATCAAACATGTGAGATGTACCAGATGATGTCACTGATTTCTGATCAAGGTATAAAAGAATACACAGAAACAAGGGCCAAAGACAGATAATCCAATAATAACTGCCACCTACTTCACAAGTATCATGACCCCAAAACACTATGATTAGCTATAGGCTACTTGAAAGTGATTTTTTTTTAACAATATCATTTAATTATTTAATATTTCAGAAAGCTGCCTTTAAAAATGCACCCCAAGTCAGGTGCAGTGGCTCACGCCTGTAAACCCAACACAGTGGGAGGCCGAGGAAGGAGGATTGCTTGAACCCAGGATTTCAAGATGAATCTGGGCAACATAGCGAGACCTCATCTCCACAAAAAAATTTTAAAATGAGCTGAGAGTGGTGGTGCACAACTGTAGTCCCAGCTACTTGGGAGGCTGATGCAGAAGGATCACCCTAGCCCAAGAAGTCAAGGCTACAGTGAACTGTGATCATGCCATTGCACTCCAGGCCTGTGTAACAAAGTAAGGTCCCCACTTCAAAAAAAAAAAAAACATACACTCCAACACTTAACTAGTGAAATTCCATTCTAATTTTATGTCTTTTTATATGCTCATATCAGGAAGACATAATACCTTAAGGTGACCTCATATCATGGTGAATCAAATGTTTATGAAAATGTATGTAGGACAACCCCCTCAGGTCCCCTCCCACTATGGGAGCTTTTCTGTCCTCTCAATAAATCCTGCTTTCAATTAAAACAAAAGAAAGAAAAAATATATATGTAAAGGAATGCAGTTAGATCTGACTTTTCCTTTCTACAGCATACTGCCTTGCAACTTTCAAATAATTTAGCCTTCATAATCCAGCCTCAATAGGGAAAAGTAGTCAATATTAGCACCTACTGTTAACAAGAAATTAATAAGAGGTATGCGCATTTCTTTCACAGTTACATTTTGCTGACTGTTCCAGGTGAGCTGGGTGCAGGAGCAGAGCCTGAAGATACCCAGAGCTGTTGCCTGGCCATGACCCAGTGAGGGCATCTGGGAGTCTCTGGGGAGCATGGTATGACTCTGAAAGCCCGGCTCCGAGCAAAAGAGAACAACTTCCTCCGGGCCCAAGGGCAGGGACAAAAACAGCACCACAATGCTCCAGTGTCAGAGTGCCGCCACAGCACAGGTGGTTCTGCCAGAGGGTCCCTCCTAGTGACAGGCTGAACTGTGGCAAGGTGAACCCTTAGCCCCATATAGATGCATCACTGCTAGAGAAATATGTAACAGAAACATACCTAGGAAGCTCAAAAATAGGGCAATCCCTATGCCAAAGGATGGGGGTGAGGGTGAGCAAATACCATGCAGGAAATAGGCCTTGCTGCCCAGAGGCCGGGTCTGAATGCCCACTCCCGGATAGCCTCAAATGGACATCAGAGAGCTGCAACTGAGTCTCCAGGGTGAGACTGGGGCCCTGGAAGGGGAAGCCCCAGTGCACAGGAGACCCAAAAAGCTCCGTCCCTGGACCCAAGGAGGAGAAAGACAGGGAAGCATGTGCCTGCCGGAGGCTCCAGGCATGCATATGTGCAGGGCATCGGAAGTCTAAGAACTCAAAACTCAGAAACTCTACCACTGGGGGTGATCTGGAGTCAGGATGCACACACTACTGACTGGTGAAAAAATCCTCAAGCTGAGAAATGTATGTAAAATAAGATATAGGGGATATTTCTAGCAATATAGGGTTTCCACACAATCCCTGTCCAGATTCTTCATTTATAGATAAAAAAAATGAGAGCTCAGGGACATTGAGTCTCTCAGAGCAAGGTTTTCAATGCAGGGTGCCCACTGCCTGGGCTTCAGTCCTGGCTCTGCCCCTTACCAACCAAACCAGTACCTTGGCGCAAACCATGTGAGGGCTGGGCGCCTCACTTCCTGCAACTGTGAGAGCCTACCGCCTGCAGGACTAAAGCAAGGGCCCAAGTGGAGACAACTCCACGTCATTACTGAGGCCTCAGCTACCCCAGGTGGGTCAGGGGCTAGACTGGGAACTGGAAGGTTTTCTCCAGTTCCTGCACCTGCATCTCACAGGCAGAATGATGGTCTTCACATGAAGGGGGTAAGCTTATGCTTTTTCCCTAAAACCTTCCATAGCATTACCATTTTATAAAAGAAAGATACAAAAAAACTGTAGCCACTTTGTTTTATTCTTTCTAACAAAATAAAAACATAATGGGAAAATTTTAATTTTACAAGTAGAGTTTAATTTTTAAAAATAAACACCTACACTCTCACCTGTATCCAACATAACAGAGGTGTAAAAGGTTATGGCTAAATGCAAAATAAGAAAGCAAAAAATAGATCAAAATGTTAAAATTTCCCTTTACAGGGACTATAAAAATCACGTACCTTGAGACCTGAGTAGTGCCTCTTTTCTTGTTTTTTCTACACGTTCGACTTTTATTTGAATTTAAATTTTGCACATTTCCTTCTTTTTTCTCCTGAAGCTTCTTCTTCCTATAAGGATCTTCTTGCTAAAGAGGAAAAAGAAAACATTTAGTGTTTTAAAGTGACTAGACATAAATAAAAATGTACAACTTTTTTTTTTTAACTCTGAAGACCAATTCCATTTGAATTCAGAACATCCCAGTGCCAGTGAAAACTGAGACAAGTTTCTCAATCTCTAGTTTGTTTTCATTTCCTTTCTTGCTCTACTTCTCTCGAGCTCCACAGAAAAAGAAGAAAAAAAGAATTGTTGTCTCTAAAATTCCTAAGGGGCTAAAAAGGAAAAACATCTGCTAGCAATTTATGGTCAGCTTGCTGTTAACTTTAGCTATAATAAATCCCCCAACCTTCACCTGTTAATTTGGTATGTGCAACCCACATGAATTACTGCACTACTGGAGAAATCAAGCAAGAACTCAATCTAGGAGCAAGCTGTGTCGTTATGTTTTCAATTGCTTATAGATGAACTTTAGGAGAAGCACCAAGTCCCACAGAATGCTCCAAACTAGCTTAAGCTTCTTAGGTAAATAAGGCAAGAAAACACTTGATGTTTTTAAAATGTGGTTCTGAAAAGCTCAATGTAGCACGAGATGCAAACATATATATATATATATACATATATATATAGTGTGTGTGTGTGTATTAAATATCTATAATCTTTTTAATTGGGGCTTTTTTCCTCTTTTAAATGTCAGGCACAGCCTGGCCCTTTCAAAGGTTGAAGTAGCTCAAGTTGTTAGCATCTCCCAATCCCTATTACTTCTATTACTTCTCTTCCTTCAATATGTTGTCCCCTCAGAGCAGAGACACTGTCAGCAGGTAGGAGAGTCAGGAGATCACACATTGAGAAACCCAAGGGCTTAAAAACCACATCTCTTAAGTGTGGCAGGCCTGTTCAGGGGGAAACTTCTCCAGGGGCCTCTCAGAGGCAAATCTCTTAGTTCAGAAGAGTCCTCTTCCTATTAATTGACCCCCAGGATTCACACTGCATGAAAAGCAAAGATTGGATCATTTTACCTTCTTTTTCAGAAGGTTGGTCCAGAAATTACAATAAGAATGCATGAAGTTCTTACACACTCTTGACTAATACATTTAACTTGCAAGGTCAAAAAGAAAAGGTTTTAGATGCCTGCATTCCCTACGTGTTCTATATCTACAAACTGCAATCCCCACGCATCTATTAAAGCAACGTGCTCTCCATAATCAACAGATGCTAGATACAAAATGAGATTTTAACTGTAGAGGCAGTGGGAATATGACATTTTTTCTTTCTTCTTTATACTCCTATAACTCCCCCCCCCCCAGTAAGTATGTATTAGCTTTTTTCCTGATGCTGAAGGTATTTTTAAAATATTTAAAAACCTGACAAGTTAAACACAAAGCCCCATCCTACAGGGTCTAATGCTCATTGCCTGTTTGATGCTAAACAGACACATGAAAAATGTACAGACTCATGATCCAATGTCAAACATTAGTCATGCACCATATTTATTCCTGTACTGTTCCTTTGTGTATTTCTAACTCAAGGGGGAGTCCCCCCTCATCTACTCAAAGGCCAACAAAGGCCTGTCAATATAGCAAGCACTTAGCCCTTTCGTCCCTCCAGGGTCAGGTACAAATAAAGGATGGTCTCTAAGTGATGTCCAAGAAAGCGTGGGCTCTTGGCTGTCACTCTGTACTTGGCCACCTCTCTCAAACCTGTGTGGCTGGAACTATCATCAAGCGCCAGCAAGAGTTTAAGCATTCAGGACTCCTGAGAGGGAGGCTTCGGTGGGCGGAAGCATCACCGAGTTCTCCGTGAGGATGAGAAGGGAGAGAGAGTACTGGACAGGTTGGACTTGGGGTGAGCAGAATGACTGAGAAGTGGGGTCCATGAGCAACACCACAGGGGCAGGACAAAGCTATGAGCCAGGGCAGAGAAGTAGAAGGCGTAGCAAGGAATGAAAAGACTAATGGATGGTCTTTGTCTTTGGGGGCTGGGGTGGGAGTACCACTGCAAATACTGGGCAATGGAGAGGGAGGTGGTCCAGTTGGGCGAAGACAGAACAGGCCTGCAACAAAGGCAGTGGATGGAACAGAACAGGGAAGCGAACCAGAGAACCACGGCAACAGACCTGTCAAGAAATCCGAGGAAGAGTGAAGACCATCTGGTTCTCTGCTTTCTGGTATAGAGGGTCCTACAGAGGAGGAGGCAGGATTAACCAAGAAACTGAGTCACACAGAGCTGCAATTAAGAGCACAGTTGGTTGGGCTTGGTGACTCAGCCTGTAATCCCAGCACCCTGGTAGGCCGAGGCGAGTGGATTGCTTGAGCCCGCGGGTTAGAGACCAGCCTGGGCAACTTGGTCTCTACAATAAATCAAAAACTAGCCAGGCGTGGTAGCATGCGCCTGCAGTTCTGACTACTTGGAAGGCTGAGGCGGAAGGATCACTGGAGCCCAGCAGGTCGATGCTGGGGTGGCCGTGAGCGTGCCACTGCACTCTCTTTGTGGGCAACGAAGTGAGACTCCAACTCAAAAAAAAAAAAAAAGAGAGAGAGAGCACAGTCTCTGGATAAAGGAAATATGGTATGTATACAAGATGGACTATTACACAGCCATAAAGAACAAAATTATGGCCTCTGCAGCAACATGGATGCAGGTAGAGACCAGGATACTAAGTGAACTATAACAGAAACAAAAAACTGAATATCACATGTTCTCACTTATAAGCAGGCCCTAATCACTGGTCACACAAGCACAAGTGTGGGATCAGCAGATGCTGAGCATTGCTAGGGGAGGGAGGGGAATGGTGGTGACACACTGGGTCCCAGATCCACTATCGGGGGGGAGAGGGCCCGCTAGAAGCCCCAATTTCACCAGTATGCAACTTACTTATGTAGTAAATCCTAACTTGGACCCCACAACTATAACATAACATAATGTAACATAACATAGAAAGAGAACTGTCTCTGAGGCTAAACTGCCTAGCTTGTAATCTTGGGCAAGTGACTTAGTCTTTCTGCCTCAGTTTCCTGAGACTTCCTTGAAAGGCTGTTGAGAGGATTAAATTACCTGGCACCTGGTAAGCAGTTTATATGAAACTTAGTTATCATCATCATTATTCTTGAATTATTTGAACTAGTTAAGTTCTCCGATCTCCCTGACAGAGGTGACAACTTAACCAATGGCAGAGTGAAGAAAGATTTCCTAAGCTTTAATAAAAGCAAAGGAAGAAATCAAAGAAGAGAAATCCCAGACTGACTGCTCAGAGGCATTCTTAAAGTCACTGCATGCAAGTCAAAGCAAACAAAAATAAGAAGCAAGGACAAACTGGGGAAAAACTCAGATACATAACATACATAACAAAGAGTTAACAATATCCTTAACATATAAAGTTCTCTTACAGAAAACAAGAAAAAAAAAACACTAACAGTGAAAAGAAAAGTGGGCAAAGGACATGAAATACAAGTTCAGAAAAAACTATAAGAGGCAAAAAAAAACCCCAAAAATCTGAAAAACTCACCCAAAATATTTCACAATAAAATAATGTTTTTAAGATGGGCAAGCCAGGCTTGGTGGCTCAGCCTGTAATCCCGCGCCTTTGGGAGGCTGAGGTGAATGGATTGCCTGAGCCCGCGGGTTCAAGACCCGCGTGGGCAGCGAGACCTCATCTCTACAATAAATCAAAAAATCAGCCAGGCATGGTAGCGCATGCCTGTAATTCCGGCTACTTGGAAGGCTGAGGCAGAAGGATCGCCGGAGCCCAGCAGGTCGAGGCTGCGGTGGCCGGGAGTGGCCACTGCACTCCAGTCTGGGCAACACAGTGAGACTCCAACTCAAAAAAAAAAGACGGGCAAATTATAGACTAGCCTGTATCTCTCCTTTCCATTTTGGTTTTAGAAAACACAAATGTGTTTGTGATGCATGTTTATTCCTGCAAACCCCCAGGAAATGGCGAGGGAATCAGGATCCTGGTAACAGTGTACCTCTAAACAGTAGAGATGGGACTACGTTAGACATTCACGTCTTAATTTATAGAATTTCTTTTCAATCGTAAAATTTTGGATGGACAATTTTACTTTACTATGTTTTTTTAGATTTTTACCAAAAAAAAAAAAAGGAGAGAGAGAGAAAGGAGAATGCTCACCTTTCCCTGGTAAGATGCAAATGGAAAAGAAAATCCAAGTGGGATTTCTTCACCTATCACGTTGACCAAGATTCTGCAAACAACTGATTTTGCCAAGAAGGGAATGAAACCAGCACTCCCAGATACCATGCACAGGAAATCAGTATCAGCTTTTAAGAAAGCAATGTGGCAGCAGCATGTACAAACACATCAGGTAGACAGGCAAGAGTTATAAAAAAATGTTGTTCATCACAGAGTTATTTATGAAAGTAAAAAGCTAGAAACAATCTTACTGTCTAATTGCAGGAGAATGGCTTACATGATAGCACAAATGATGAAATACTTTGTAACCACTCAAAAAAAGCTCTCCACTTAATTTTTTTAAGAGAATTGATTTATATATACACAATGCAGTGTCACGTTCACGGATACCACAGCCTCGACCTGCTGGGCTCAGGAGATCCTTCCCGCCTCAGCCTTCCAAGTGGCTGGAACTACAGGCGTGCGCCACCATGCCTGGCTAATTTTTTGATTTATTGTAGAGATAAGGTCTCAGCAAGTTGCTCAAATCCCTGGGTTCAGGCAATCCTCCCATCTCCGCCTCCCAAAGTGCTGGGATTATAGGTAAGCCACTGCACTCAGCCTGATTTTGGAAAGATCTTTCTCCCCCTTCATCTTTATACTTTTATAATAATCATGAGTTACTTTTCTAAGGGAAAAAAGGTATTTTTAAAGGAAACTAAAAATCCAGAGCTAGAGTTAAAATTTAGTTTGTGGATTCCAAACCTGGGCTTCAACTTTCCTTGCCAATAAATTTAGGGGAATGTTCCCCGTGTACTATATAGACAGATTTACGCAATTTTCTAAGCTGCAAAATTAGGCCCTAAGAATGTGCAAGAAAAACAAACACTGAGCACTGCACTTGGAAATGTGTTTATTGAGAACAATTTTCTCCAAATGAACAATGAAATGGAAAGTATACTCATGGGATTTTAAAGAACAGTTCTACAAAACAGAGCATGAGTCACAGAGACAGCTAAGACATGGCAAACCACAGCCCCTCAATCTGTGCCAGAAAATCCACCTTGGTTGACTTGGCTAGAGGCAATCTTGGGCCACAGGGTTCGGCCTGAGTCCCCCAAATCCCTCAGACTGGCCTCCCTCCTGCTGAGCTGACAGCCACCATCAGGTACAGATGTCTGTCCTACACAGGCTCACTGACCAGATAAGGAGGGAGGACTTACACAACCGCTGGGACGGAGTGCAAGAACTGTCTGAGCTCCAGAGACAGAGTAAAGAGGTGAGGCTCATGCTCTCCAAGAAGTAATGGCAAAGACACACAGAAAAGGAATTAAATAAATTAATAAATTGCCTTAACAAGGGATACAGTTAAGTCTCACATGAAGAGCCAGGGAAGCCTTCAAGGCAGAAGTCATGTCTGAGGTAGAGAGTGCCCATGCACATGGCCAGCGGCAGCTCCACTGTCCCCAGGGCCACTGAGGGCTAATGAGACCTGGGGATGGTCCATTTCAGTTTCTCCTCCCTTCAAGCAAGGCTGTGTGGTTGGGAGAGTCAGTCCATCTCCGTGTTGGGTTCTATTTCACTGCAGGCAACAGGTGAGTCTCCAAAGCCCATGCCTAAAGCATGCTAGGTTCAATTTCTAACTTCACTCATCCATTCCCTCCTTCCCCAAACCAATGACTTTATTTCTGTTCCCGAAAATACGTCCTATCCTCACCTTTGAGTGTAGCTTTTTGTACATCTGCTAAACCTGCCACTTCAATCCACCTTTAATTCATCACTGCCTCTCCACGGTTCAGACCCAGGTCCCTGGTCGTGTCTCTGTACACACCTCAGACACTCCATGTCGACCCTCCACAGGCATAACTCCCAAGTCTCAAGCTCCAGGTCTGACCTGTCACAGAAGCTCACATGCCCTGTCTCTTGCTGTTCACCACACGGTGCAAACAA
The DNA here is from genome assembly GCF_000164805.1 of Carlito syrichta. Taxonomy (NCBI): domain Eukaryota; kingdom Metazoa; phylum Chordata; class Mammalia; order Primates; family Tarsiidae; genus Carlito; species Carlito syrichta. The sequence continues at coordinate 552,141 of NW_007258884.1, read as the reverse complement.
CTGTGAAGTCCAGCCACCCCTCTGTTGGTAACGATCATGGTCACACCTATCACTCTTTGGTACTTACTACTTGTCAGTACTTGTCAGTGCTGCCTGCCATTCTAAAGTCATTCTCATATTAACTCATTTAATTCTCACAACCCTATGAGGCAGGTATGCTAGTATCATTTGCATTTTGCAGAAGGAGGGAACTGTGATGTTAACTGGCCCAATATCGTGGAAGGAATAAGTGATGAGTCCATGCTCTTAACTATGACACGACATTGTTCTGACAGACACAAAAATGAGCTCGTTACACACATCAGCATTCCCCATGTTCTAGTCACTCAGGCTTTGGACCTTGGAGTCATCTTTTGTAAATGGCTGTGTGAAAAAAAAATGGTTCCTCTCCTTCATGCAATTTAGTGCTGGGAAGTCCTAATGGTTCTTAAATATGAACATAAAATTGAAAACGAGTGCAGTGGCTCACGCCCCTAATACCAACACTTAGCGAGGCTGAGGTAAGAGGCCTGCCTGAGCCTAAGAGTTTGAGACCAGCCTGGGCAACGTGATAAGACATCATCTCTACAAAAAATAAAAAAATTAGCCAGGTGTGGTGGTGCACACTTGTAGTAACACAGCCTCAAAATCTATGTTTGTTATAAGGTTTAAGAAAAACAAAGGAACATGAAAAAGGGGAAAAGAGGCAGGCGTCGGCAAACCCCTTGGGTCCCCTCCCACTGTGGGAGCTTTTCTGTCCTCTCAATAAATCCTGCTTTAAAAAAAAAAAAGAGCCAGGCATAGTGGCCCATACCTGTAATACTTTGAGACCAGCCTGGGTAACATAGTGAGACCTTGTCTCTACAAAAAACCAGGAAAATAGCCAGGCATGGTGGCACATGCCTGTAGTCCCAGCTACTCGGGAGGCTGAAGTGGAAGGATCATCTGAGCCCAGAAGGTCAAGGCTGTGGTGAGCTGCGAACATGCCACTGCACTCTAGCCTGGGTGATAGTGACAACCCACTGCTCCCCTCCAAAAAAAGAGAGAAGGAAACATCCCAAATCCTACCACTCAGAAATTACCAGAGATTCCTGTTTATTATTTCACAAACCTCATTTTTAAATATTTTTCTATGAACCTACACACATGTAAGAATAGCATACAGATAACTGAAATAATTTATAATCCTGGGACCATATGTAAGTTTTAAACAAAAGTATAAGACTTGATTTTATATGAGTTTAACGTAAGAAAAATAAAGTAGAACCAAGGGAACTGTCAACTTGCAAATACTTGTTTCTTCTATACATGATGTATTAATTCATTAAGGATCTCTCTGAGGTTAAAAAAAACCGTAAAAAAGATTATCTTAAGTTATCACTCTTTTAAACATGTCTCACTTTTACACAGTATTGGTTCTCTTCCAAGAAAGATTAAAATTAAAACTCATTTTCACCTTCCCTCAACCCCACCTCCTGGTTTTTGCAAACAGTATTACAATTTTTACTTTCAGTTTTAATATTTGCAATCTGTTCTGTGATTGCAATTGCCAATTGTTTCACTTAGTTCTGGATATAAAATGGATGGAAACCTCAACGTGACATGCCTTCTTCAATCCTGAGTTTTTACTTTTACTTCTATCTGGGTTAACTAAACGTCATTAACTTGATTTTTCAAGAAAGGCTCACAAGTTCATTTGTGTTTAAGAATGTCTGCCTGTTGCCTCTGTACTTGGATGTCAACCTGGTTGGACACAACATTCTTTGTTCATATTTCCATGCTCTCAATGATATAGCTCCACTGTTTTCTGGCACGAAACATTCCTATGGAGAAGTCAGAGGCATGCTTATGTTTGTATTTCTTGATTTTCCTGCCTTTGTACAACTCTTTAAGTCTGAAGTTCAACTGATTTAGCTAGGATGTGCCTATGCCCATTATTATGTATCAATTTTTCCTGATGTACGCAGTGTGCCCTTCTGATCGATGTTTAGTTATTTTCTCACCTCGAGAAAATTCTCTTCTATTATATCGTGAATACTTTTCTGTTTTTTTAGAGAGATGATGATTGATATGGGGACAAAGAAAGACCAAAAAGCAATCCAACTCAGCAAGAGTATGCCCTAAAATATAGACACTGGGTAATAACCAGGTAGAAGGAATATGTGGATCAGGTTCTACTCTGCCATCATTACCTAGGAGTTAATCCATTTGTTTAAAACTAGTTTCTCAGCTGGGCTCGGTGGCTCAGCCTGTAATCCCGCACTTTGGGAGGCTGAGGTGAGTGGACTGCCCGAGTCCGCGGGTTCGTGACCTGCCTGGGCAATTTGGCGAGACCTCATCTCTACAATAAATCAAAAATGAGCCGGGCGTGGTAGCGCGCGCCTGTAGTTCCAGCTACTTGGAAGGCTGAGGCGGAAGGATCGCTGGAGCCCAGCAGGTCAAGGCTGCGGTGGCCAGAAGCGTGCCACTGCACTCCAGTCTGGGCAACAGAGTGAGACTCCAACTCAAAAAATAAATAAATAAATTAGTTTTTCTTGAGAGTAAAAGCTATCTGGTTTCTCTAAAAATTGTCGTATCACCTAAATAATTAGAAGATAAATAAGACTTTCTGAACAAACACATCCAACTCACCAGTTATCAATAAGGATTGAAATGCAATGAAAAGTATGAGACACACATTTTCACTTATTGCACAGATATTTGCAAGCCATAAGCCCTAAAAATGGGTTCATTCTTTTTAATAAGCAAGAAAAAAGGAAATACAGACCTCCACTGAAGGTACGTCCTGTTTCTCAGAACATACATCTTTAGATGCTTTGTGACTCTTCTTTTCTGAAGAAGACTTTGTGTCAACCTTTTTCAAAGTTTCACAACTATTTACTTCATTCTTGACAGGCACTTGCTGGTTATTCCCTTGAATAAACAGAAAAAATTCAATTTCTAGCTAATAACTCCCATTCATATTCCCCATAGATAAACCTACACCAAACATCTTATTTGATTTCATGAGAATTAGACTTCTTTTTAACATCCATGATGCTCCAGAAATTTGTTGATAGGTGGAAATGCATTTAAATAAAGAGCTCTACAAATAATCCTTAAAAGAGGTCAAGGAAAAAAGTCAGAGGACATCAATATTCACAACACCATTGTTCATAATAACTAAAAGGTGGGGGAAAAAAACAGATGTCCACTAATGGGTAAACAGATAAACAAAATGTGGTGCATACATGCAACAAAATACCATTCAGCCTGATTCAATTGCAAAATCAATTGGAATACTTACACCACTGAACTTGCAGTTAAAATGGTTCAGATTAAAAAAAAAAAAGGAATGAAATTCTGCCACATGATACAACATGGATAAACCTTGAAGATATCATGCTAAATGAAATAAGCCAGGCACAAGAGGACAGATGTTTCATGACTCCAGTTATCTGAGGGATCAAGAGTAGTCCAATTCATAAAGACAGAAAGCACGCTGGTTACCAAGGGCCAGGGAAAGGCATGATGGGCATTAACTATTTAATGGCTCAGTTACTGTTTGATGGGGACAGTTACTGTTTGAGATGATAAAAAAGTTCTGGACATGGAAAGGGATAATGGTGATAGCTATGCAACAATGTGAATATATGTAATGCCACTAAACTTTATATTTAAAAACAGTTAAGATGGTAAATGTTATGTATATTCCATCTCTTTTGCTTTTAAGGTGTGAAAGAGGAAGAGAAGGATGAGGACCTGGGTCATGACTCAGCCACGAATTAGTTTTATGATCAAAGTAAGTCTCTGAAGCTGCCTGTACCTTAGTTTATTTATAAAGCAAGTATCACCCCACCTTCCCTGACTCCTATGCTTGACAGCTGATGAAAACAGAACAGATATGAATGTAAAGCATTCCCACCAAAGGATCCAAGGACCATTTCAAGGAAGGCCTGTCCCCTACAGCAAACACCTGCCCCAGTCTGTGCATAGGGCTGCACGAAGGAGAACGAACAGTCGATGAATCTATGGCAAAGATGGATGTGGATAGGAACCTTTTCTGAAACTTGTTTTCTCCAATTTTTCTTTCAAGTGATTTCATAAGCAGACTTCTTCTATCCCTTGCCTCACATCAGAGGCGAATCAACTTCAACCCACAATCACTGGCCTCAGGTTTGAAACAGAGAGTATTTTAATACTTTCTTTTTTTTAATTTTGAGTCGGGGTTTCACTCTGTCACCCAGGCTGGAGCACAAAGACACGATCGTGGCCTCACCACAGCCTCGACCTCCTGGGCTTAGGAGATCCTTCGGCCTCAGTCTGCTGAGTAGCTGGGACTACAGGTACATGCCACCACACCCGCTATATTATTTTTTTTGGTAGAGACAAGTTCTTGCTATGCTACCCAGGCTGGTCTTGAATTCCTAGGCTCAAACAACTCTCTTGCCTCAGCCTCCCAACATGCTGGGACTGCAGGTGTGAGACACTGTGCCCAGGTTTTCCCCTTTTTTCTTTAACTGAGAATTCTTAATGATGCCTTCAAAATCTGAGAAAGTTTAGATGACCACAGTGCAAATATTCCCTAGCAGAGCAGGCTGCAGGCTCTGGAAGGCTGGATGCTTGACCACTGGTCAGCAGAAACTTCAACCCAATCCTGCTGTGGTACTTGAGGTGAGACAGGCCTCTTACCCACAAAACGAAAACAGCAGCCAAGTCTCCCCAATTCAGTAATTCTGAGGCTACAAATTAAACTCACTCGAAGGCAAGACGCACACATTTTTCAAATAACACAAGGTAAACGTACTATTATTCTGTTAACAGAAAACTATATCAATCTTATATAACTATAAAAAATGCTGACCAAGTAAGTGACACACAGCTTGGAAAGTCATACAATGCAAGTTTTTATGGTTTAAATACAGCCACAGCATATTAGGTTTTGTACTTTCAGGAAAAGAGCTCACTTCAACATTAACTTAAGGTTATAATCTCCAAATGTCACAAGATGAATACAGAAAATTAATCTTTTGGCTAGACTCATTACATAAAATAAAACATCAGAGGATGTTTTAATACCTTTGGCTCTAATGGAACAAACTTAAAAATGCAATGGCACAGCCCAGGCAGCACAGCAAGATCTTGACTCTACAAAAAATTAAAAAAAAAAAAAATCAGCCAAGCATGGTGGTACATGGCTGTAGTTCCAGCTACTTGGGAGGCTGAGGTGGGTGGATCACCTGAGCCTAGGAGGTTGCAGTTGTGCTGAGCCATGACTGTGCCAGTGCAGTGCACTCCGGCATGGGTGACAGAGTGAGACCCTGACTCAAAAAAGAAAAAAAAAGGTCAAAGTCATATCCAGAGCCAAATCTGATCAATATCGGCTGCTTTCTTTGTTACCCAGGAATAACTTTAACAGTAGGGTTAATAAAGAAACTGAATCAAAGACAATTAAGACATCTTGCAGAAAGTTCTGTCCCTGTATGAGAATCAACTACCTGCCTTGAAGATTTAGATTTACCTTATTTATTTATCATTATTTTTGGTGCGGGTCTCCCTCTGTCACCCAGGCTAGAGTGCAGTGGCACAATCACCACTCATTGCAGCCCTGAACTCCTAGGCTCAGGGAAGCCTCCCTCCTCAGCTTACCAAGCAGCTGATACTAAAGGTGGGCACCACCATGCCCAGCTAATTTTTTTTACAAGAGGGGCACACCACAAAAAAATACGGAATTATCTTTTGGAGGGCAGGTCCCTTGTGGAACAGGCTTCCCCTGCTAGGTTAGTATTCTAGGAACCCACAGGCATCAGTGCACCAGCTAGCATTTTTGTGAGTCTACATTTGGCTTCAGTGAATTTTTGTGGCAAAACAGGTAACTGGTTCTTCCACCATGACAACCCACCTGCTCATACTGCATTGAGAGGTCAAAAGTTTTTGACCAAAAGCAGGAATGACCCTACCCTATTCACCCAATCTCGTCCTGAGGGACTTTTTTGTTTCCCTGGATGAAAAAATTCTCAAAGGGAAACATTTTGCCAATGTGGAAAATGTAAAACAAAAAAACAGCAGAATGGATGAGTTCAAAAACTGTTCTGAGCAGTAGAAAAAGCATCTCGATAGGGGTACTGCATCAACTGGAGAGTACTTTGAAGGAGACTAAAGTTTAACCATGTAAGAATAAACAGTTTTTTATAAACAAATTCCAAATTTTGGGGGGGTTCTCCCTCATATTTTTTGCAGAGATGAGGTCTTGCTTTGTTGCTCAAACTGGTCTCGAACTCCTGGGCTCAAGCAATCCTCCCATCTCAGCCTCCCAAAGTGCTGGGATTATAGGCGTGAGCCACTATTCCCAGATAGATTTGCCTTACTTAGAAGACTGTCAGGCCACAGCCTTCCGATCCCCTTCAAACCTGCACATTTCTGAACTAAGAGTAGCTGACAGCAGCCCTGTGAAATCATCACCACCCCTTATTTCATAAGTTGGCAACATTAAAGGTCATTCTTTAGCAGAGATTGCCTTGAAATATAATTGCTTCTACAACACAAACTGGCTGTTAAACATTCACAAAGAAAAACATCAAACACTGTGAATGAGAGCAGCCAGCAGTCAAAAGCAAGGCAGACAGGGTCTGTAATGGAAAAAGAAATCATAATAAGAACATCGCTTTGGATTCTGGAAGCCATAAGTAAGAAACAAAATACAGACATTCTCCTCAAAAAATGTGTGCTATTACTTTTCTAGCATCCTAATTCATGAGAAAATGGAGTTCCTTAAGTTTTCTTCAGGCCAAATATACAGCACTAAAAGTATTAGTCATCAAGATTTCTTAGGAAAAATTCAAATTTAATAACCAATACAAAACCGCCCAAAGTAATAATGAACCACAGACTTCTAGAAAATTATTAATACCCTCTGTGGGGCCAAGAATCAGGACAAACAACAGAATGAACGTTAATAACAGGGTTTTCATGACTCCCTGAGAAATTCTTACACGAAAATATTTTAAAATATGGAAACACTGAGTATATATTTCATTTAAAAATAGAGCCCATCCACATCATCCTATTAAGTATGCTACTTTCCATAGCCTCACAGATGAGTGTCTGTGCCACAGTTAAAATCAAAAACAAATGGAAGAAACAATAATAATAATACTAGAGGGACTCAAAAACACCCGGAATTTATTTATAAAAAATTGTGTACTTATTCTAACATGTCTAAACGTCAGTCACCATCAAAGTACTCTTCATTTGATGCAATACACATATCAAGATGCTTTTTCCATTGCTCAAAACAGTTTTGGAACTTGTCAATTTTGATGCCTTTTAGTGCTTCTGTGGTTTTTTGTTCCACTTCTTCCACACTGGCAAAACATTTCCCTTTGAGGACTTTTGTCATCCAGGGAAACAAAAACCAGTCGACTGGAGTGAAATCAGGTGAATAGGGAGGGTGGGGCAAAAGGATCATGCTGTTTTGGCAAAAACTGCTGAACACTCAGCAAGCTGTGGGCAGGTGTGTAGTCATGGTGGAAGAACCAGTCACCTGTTTGCCACAACTCAGAATGTTTGTTCCACAAATTAGGATGTCACCGCCTCAAAACTTCCAGATAAACTTGGTTAACTGTTTGATCCAGAGGAACAAATTCTGAATGTACTACAAGGGGCCTGCCTTCTAAAAGAATTTCAGGTTCTTTTGGGTCTCCCTTGTAGAGCAGGAGAAAACTTTGGGAAGTGAAGAATGTTTATGGCCTTCATGCTGGTGATGGTTTTCTTGTGTATACTTATTCCCAAACTCATCAAGATGCATACCTCAAATATGTGCATCTTTTTATATACTAATAATTCTTCAAAAAAGTGGTTATAACAGAAAATAAAAACAAATGACAGACCAAGAACTCACTAGCATTCTGCTTTAAGAAGTAGTATGTCTTAAATCTAATCACATGTGATCTTTGGCTAAGTTAGCTTTTCATTTAAAGTTATTAGTATCTATAAGTACATAACATTTTTTGAATTTCTGAAAATACTGGTAAATTCAGAAAGCTGAGGTATCAAATTCAGTGAAAACTTTCTGGTACTGCTAGGTACAAGGCTTAGGGTATTACTGGATGTAAAAGTCGACTATCCTTTACATTATTCTAGGAAGAAAGCAGTGAAACAATTTGCTGTTTTTCTTTGGTAGTAAGGAGGTCAACCACATGCTGGCTTCAGCCATAAATTCTAAGGCTACAGCATTTTTAATCAGACAATTAAAATAATTATACACATTTAAAAAGAGATATGTTTCAAAGATCATTTCTATTACACATAAAGAAAGCCCCATTCTTATCAGATGATCAAGAGACTGGAGACAAGTAACAAATGTTTGAAAAGTTCAGTTGTTTGACAGGTTGATGCCAAAAAGCAAGTAGGAAAACAGAGCCTTGAAAAATCTGTCAAAAGACTTCATTTCTTTTTTTTTTTTTTTGAGTTGGAGTCTCACTCTGTCGCCCAGACTAGAGTGCAGTGGCTGCTCCCGGCCACTGCAGCCTCGACCCGCTGGGCTCCGGCGATCCTTCCGCCTCAGCCTTCCAAGTAGCTGGAACTACAGGCGCGCGCTACCACACCCGGCAAATTTTTTGATTCACTGTAGAGATGAGGTCTCGCCAAGTTGCCCAGGCGGGTCTCGAACCCACGGGCTCAGGCAATTCACTCACCTCGGCCTCCCAAAGCGTGGGATTACAGACTGAGTCACCGAATCTGGTCCAGACTTCATTTCTTTTTTTTTTTTTCAGATTTCATTTCTATAGGCAGCTTTTTTTTTTTTTTTCTTGAGTCAGGGTCTCTCTCTGTCATCCAAATTAGAAGGTAGTGGCATGATCACAACTCACTGCAGCCTCAAACTCCTGGGCTCAACCAATCCTTCCTCCTTGGCCTCCTAAGTAGCTGGGACTACAGGCATGTGCCACCCTACGCGGCTACTTCTTCATTTTTTTTTTTTTTTGAGCTGAAGTCTCACTCTGTCGCCCAGACTGGAGTGCAGTGGCCACTCCCGGCCACCGCAGCCTCGACCTGCTGGGCTCCGGCGATCCTTCCGCCTCATCTTTCCAAGTAGCCAGAATTACAGGCATGCGCTACCACGCCCAGCTAATTTTTGATTTATTGTAGAGACGAGGTCTCGCCAAGTTGCCCAGGCGGGTCTTGAACCCACGGGCTCAGGCAATCCACTCACCTCAGCCTCCCAAAGGTGTGGGATTACAGGCTGAGCCACCGAGCCCAGCTCTTCTTCTTCATTTTTTTGTGGAAATGATGTCTTGCCCAGGCTAGACTCATAGGTTCAAGGAGTCTTCCTGCCTTGGCCTCCCAAAGTACTGGAATTATAGGCATGAGCCACTACACCCAGTTTGGGAACTTTCATTTATGACTTAGGCATCTCGGAAGGAGGCGAGGAATCAGAGCAGGAAAGAAATAAGACACATTTTTTTGCTTCTCGATGACAATGGCAAGACGTATGTAGTGAAAGCCACAATATATGCCCCAAAACATTTTCTTCTCACACAATAAGCTATACCCAGAAAACTAAAAGCCTCAGAATAGGAGAAGGCACGATTTTTCAGGTGCTTCCAGGAGCTCTGATAGGTTAAGAAAATCACTTAACGGTATTCTTACATGATAGGGTTGTCCCTCGCCTCCCACCTTTCCTTTAAAGGCAATCTTACTACCAGAAGTTTCTATAGTTCATTTGAATACATTAGGGAAATGGCTAAAAGGTGGCCAATTTGTTACCTGGCTTCAACTGAAGGAGTGGAAGTTTCTGGTTCCACTGGGCCACACAAGAAACACCCTGACCACAACTGAGGGTCAATCATCAGGTGGGGTAAGCTCAGCGCATGAGACTGACACACTTCTCACAAAATAAGATACTTTCCAAAATTAAAAAAGAGCTGGGCTCGGTGGCTCAGCCTGTAATCCCGCGCCTTTAGGAGGCTCAAGTGAGTGGATTGCCTGAGCCCGTGGGTTCGAGACCCGCGTGGGCAACTTGGCGAGACCTCATCTCTACAACAAATCAAAAATTAGCCGGGCGTGGTAGCACGCGCCTGTAGTTCTAGCTACCTGGAAGGCTGAGGCGGAAGGATCGCTGGAGCCCAGCAGGTTGAGGCTGCAGTGGCTGGGAGCGGCCACTGCACTCCAATCTAGGTGACAGAGTGAGACTCCAACTCAAAAAAAAAAAAAAAAAATTAAAAAAGAAATAATGCTCAAAGTTAAAAGTGAAAACTCAGAAGGTTCTTTTTTTTTCCTGGTGGAGTCTTACCCTGTTGTCCAGACTGGAGTACAGTGGCATGATCATGGCTCACCACAGCCTCAACCTTCTTGGTTCAGACAATCTTTCTGTCTCAGCCTCCCAAGCAGCTGGGACTATGGGCGCGCTCTACCATGCCCAGCTTTTTTTTTTTTCTTTTTTCTGGTAGAGTCGAGGTTTTACTATGTTGCCCAGGTTGGTCTTGAATTCCTGGGCTCAAGTGATTCCCCTGCCTCAGTCTCCCAAAGTACTGAGATTACAGGCATGAACCACCATGCCTGGCCTAGAAGGGACTTGTATATATTGTTTTCTCATTCTTGAGCCCTCTTTACACATTATGGTTTCCCTGTCAATTATATGTCCATTTACTTTCTGCCAAGTTACTGCAATGCCTTCCTTTGAAATTTGACAAATGACTCCCAAATCCTTAATGTTACTAAGAAACTCTAAGTCCTACCTTTAAACTACAATTATCTTTCCCTAGATTTCTCAGTCCTCTCTTAATTTTAGTCTTTTCAATTCTTTCATATTTTAAATTGTAAATGGATGGCAGGCAATTTATTCACTTCTTAACATCTTTGATATTTTCCCACAATAGTGCTGTGAAAACAGAACAAAACACATGACAATGAATGAACTTCCCTGGGAGGAATCTCCTGCTAACATATTAATTCTGTAGAAAAGTATATGATGGTGAATTGGCACCATTGAACTTGCTGGTCTGAACACGGTAGAAGCCAAATTTCTTTCCTTGACTCTTATTTAATCTGATCAACAATCACCCTGACACACATTAACATGCTAATCTAGCCAAAAAGCAGTTTACAAACATTCTTGTGGTGAAAGATTTGCTTCCATTTACAAAATTATAAACATACTAGTCATCTATACAAGAAGGAAGGATTCTGGGCAGGTTTACCATCCACAATGATACAGGCAGACCCTATGTTTATGGACTCGGATATTAAATTGACCTATACTTACTAAAGTGTTATCACATGGAAGTCTTGTCTCAGCTACTGGCATTAAATATTAAGTGTTAAACAGAAGGATCTTGAAGTACAATTCAAATCATCTGACCCACTCTACATTTCCACCACCTCCAAGTACTATATTGTGGCAGAAGATCCCTCCCATTCATCGACCCACAAGCCACGGGCATTGCATTTTGCAGGCACGTTTATCTGACAGACACAATGGGTCACAGATGTAGCACTTCTGGAGGGTGAGCCTCTCAAACAATTCTTATTTCAAGTGTGTTTCCAGTCAGCCTACATCAAAAATTGTGCTCAGACCTAAAAGACTCACAAAATAAGGAAAAAGTCCAGCAGGACTCACTCCATAATTTACCCTTTCACAAGTGTGTCATGGTCTGGGCACCATAAAATATCTGGGACAGTAGAACAAAAGGCACCAAACCGCTCCACCAAAAATTATCCAGATAAGATATACCATGGTTTGGTCTGAAGATCTGGTGAACTGCATTCCCCCGGTGGAAGAGACACAGGGTCAACCCTGCAGACACAAGTCCACCTGAAGCATGTGCTAGGCTGCCAGGGGAAACAGCACCAACAGGTTAGGTCTAGGTGCACCAAGAATACATGAGCAACTGCCCAAACCACGTTGTATTTGGAGGACATCAGCTTCCTTTTACATTAGAAACGTCTTGTGGTCTGGGCTCGGTGGCTCAGCGTATAATCCCAGCACTTTGGGAGGCTGAGGCAAGTGGATAGCCTGAACCCGCGGGTTTGAGACCAGCCCGGGCAACTTGGCGAGACCCCGTCTTTATAATAAATAAAAAATTATCTGGGCATGGAGTGTATGCCTGTAGTTCCAGCTACTTGGAAGACCGAGGTGAAAGGATCTCCAGAGCCCAGAAGGTCGACGCTGGGGTGGCCGTGAACGTGACACTGCACTCCAGCCAGGGCGACAGAGTGAGACTCCAAAAAAAAAGAAAGAAAGAAATGTCCTTGCGTAGGACACTCAAAATTCAGTTTGGGTTTTTACCAAATCCATAGAGCTCAGTAGAATTAGTCAATCCATAACATTTCTGAAACTTCTTTACAATATCAAGAAGTAAAAAACATGAGGTTGTTTATATTTAGATGCTGCAAATAATATCAAAGGCAACTGAGTTTTTCCAGATTAAAAAGTGTCCAATATCTGGTTAACAGGTACAAAAATGTGCATACTTAAATAGGAGTGACAAAAACATAAATACGCATAGGCCTTTATGCCAGTGGCCAAAGAGATCTGTTAAAGCATAATGACAATTTTATATGCAGGTAGTCTTCCTAGGCTACTTTTGCTTGCATTTCCCTTAGCTGTATTTGCTACAAGAGAACATATGTCTTCTTTAAACCAAGGAACAGTTAGAGAAGAGCCAGGGCCGGGCAACCTGAGACTGTGGCAGCTGTGAAATTAAACACTGAAGTTCTGTTCAGTGAGTCCCGTTTCACTGGCTGATTAACTTCTGCAAACAGTCTGAAAACCTGAGATTAAAAAAATTAGAAAAAGGTGTGCATATCCTCCCTCCATCCCCCAAATATGATACTCACATTCCTCTAAATGGATGCACTAAAAATTATACTTTTTTGTCACAACATTCTAAAATCTTGGTTCCTCATCCTAAACCTTTCACATTACAGGTCATATTTCAACACTTAAACCTTTGCTAAAACTAAACAGCCCAGCATGCACAATTAAAACTAAAGGTTACAAGTGGGAACAAATTTCACTAAAAACAGCCAGGGGACAAGCAGGAGAGAAGACTCATCGAGGAGAATGGAAAAATTACCATTGTTTTTCCTGGAAATTTCTGGCAAGTCTGAGTGGTGATACTGAGGTGAGCTTCTCAGCAAATGGTTTTCAGGTAGTTTCTTAGAGGTCTTCAGTGGACAGAGCTCCTGTTCCTTGAGCTCAGCTGTGTTCTCTGAAGTTTTAATGTCAGTTTCCTTAGGAAACATACATGTCTGTATTCCCTCCTTCAGATTACATTCTGAAGAAGGATTATTGACAACAACTGTGTTTTTCAGTGTGTTTTCTTCTTTATTCAGTAAGTTTTTGGGAAAGGTTAAATTCTTCTGCAAGTTGACATTCATGCCACTTGCGTATTTAAGGCTAATCCAGTTCTCAACCATGACATCGGTGCAAACATCTTCTTTAGCAGCAGATAGGGAGCTGCCCACGAGTGAGGTCTGTTTTTCCTCTGTACTCGTGTTGGCACTGCTGGCTGCAGACGTGCTGGGTTTATGTTTACTATAATATACGGAGCACTTGTGCTTCTTCTGAGAATGGCCGTAGGTGCCCGGGCTCCGCTTGGCGGCATTCTGAATTCGGCTTTGTGGAGTGTTCACTGGAAGGCAGCCCTTCCCTCTGCCTTTATCAGAGGGGCCGTATGTAACAAGAAAGTTCTTGCAATTGCTTCTGAATTTAAGAAGAAAAACATTGAATGTAAAAGTAGACCAAACCAAACTATTGCCCTGTTTCTACAACCATGAGAGAGTGGCAGCAATCAGTATTATGTGTATTTAAGCAATTCTACCTTCCCTCCTTCTAAAGCTCCAGGAGTTTTCTGCCAAAGAGCACTCACAGACCACTAAGTCCTCACGTGGAGACTACCTCTAATAAAAGAAATGGGCAGCTGTTCACACCATGACTTAAATTTTGTGAAAACAAAATTGGAATCAAAATTTATATTACCTTAAAATAAAGTCAGAAATAAGGAGTACCAATGGTGAGGATCCTCAACCCCACCCACCCCCATACCCACACAGTACAAGGATCCTTACTTGTGAGGATGGGAGCTGATGATATCCATCGGACCGTTGTTTTGCTGTGAAGAGGAGTTAGTGTTTTGCCTCTGTCTGGTTTTCATGAATTCCAAAAGAATGTACTGTGCTTGCTGGAAGGCTACTAAAATCACACCCAGCAGGGACAAACTGAGGAAGAAAGCCATGAAGATCATTACTGCATGATTCTGACCTGCATTCAAAAGCCTAGTTTTATTACAGAAGAGTGGTGAGTGATTGACAGGAAACATCTAAAGATACAGTATTAAAATTCAGTAAGATTTATGACCTTGTAATGTTTCTTAAAGATTAAAAAAAAAAACCCAGTTTCTAAAAATTGTGCATATTTATAACTTTGATAGAAGTCAGTTTCATAAAATCATTCAAAAAGGGTCATTCTAGTCTTCTAATCTCAAATAGTCACTGCACTGAGTTAATACAAGCAATTAACATCACATCTTCCACCATGACTACCAAAGAACACTGTGGGGCATAGCTGTCTATTATACTTCTAGGTCTTACGCTCTCTTACCATTAGTTCATGATAACTGTAAAGAGTACCCGTCACTACTCTGCTTCACATATCAGAGTTCTCAAAGCAAACTAAACTCCACTCAATTCACATGCTTGGACTAACCCGGGCAGTCTATGTTTCCGTGCAGTTTGCCAGGATGACTTCTCTATTCAGTGGAAGGACAGCTGTGGTGGCAGTTTACCTGACAAAAACGACCGTGAGCCTCCAAAATGACTCCTCCCAGCTGGGTCCTGGAACCACATCTGCACACAAGGGCAACAGGTGATGAGGGAGAGTCACATTGAGAGTGAAGTGAAACTCCAGACCAGCTGCAGTGACAAGAGTCAGGTCACGAATGACCCAGGAAGAGGTGAAGTCTGGAGTGAACCTGGTAACAAAAGAATCATCTTCATGAACTTAATCGTAGTTTAAATTTTAGTCAAAAAGCAAAATATTCAGAAAAGCAACACATTTCTTACTTGTACAAATCACATACGTATATAAAAACAAGATGTCTTATAAATGGAAACAGTGTTTCCCTCCATATTGTTAAATGGCTAATACAAAACTGAAATTCAAGCCCAATGCTTACATGATGCTGATGTCATGGGATGTGTTTGGGTCCAGAGAAAACTGATGACAATCCAGTACTTCGAATCCATAACCTTGGCAATTATACCCATTAATTTTCAGAGATGATACAGTTATGGGAAGAAGTCCAATATTCTCAACTTTAAAGCTCTTTGTAATAGATAAAATTTGCTTGCTGTCTTTCAATTCTAGTGGGCACAAAAATTATATATAGTCTATATGAACTATAAAATATATTTAAAATAATTTATGAGATCAATATTTATTGAATATACCAAACCATGGTCTATATTACTAAAATGTGGGGGAAAAAAATTCAACATAAACTCAAAGTATGATTTCTATCTAACTGCTAGACCAACTACTAATTCTGTTTTACAACCAGGATATAGCAGAGGTGCTTAAATAGTCAAGATTTTTCTTAAGTCAAATCCTCTGCCTAGGTACCAAAAGTAATCACAATCTCTCATTTGGTCCTTTACTTATTAAAGGGTAAGGTTAAAAGTTTCTTCTTATCAGAAGCCAAATAGTTTGGATTTACTGCTAGCAACCACATACCCCATGACTCTGTGATTTTTCACTCCTATGGAATCAGGTACCAATTTACACATGTGTACCTGCTTCTGTGTAAATCATTGCAGCTACTAGAAACACAGCTCAAACTCACTATATTAAAAAGAAGCAATTAAACCCTCACAAATGAGAGTACATTTTATACTGAGTGTTTGAAAAAGAGTTATGACAATTCTTAAATATCCCTAGACACTGGGAAACCCTATCAGGTCCCCTCCCGCTGTGGGAGTTTTTCTGTCTTCTCAATAAATTCTGCTTTCTTTAAAAAAAAAAAAAATCCCTATACATTTAAAACCCACAGGGTACTTCATGTAAGAACTAGTATTTTATCTGGTTCTAAAGGTTTTATATTACTCCCTAATTCTATCATCAAGGTCAACTCTAAATTACTTGAATGAATAAATGAGAAAATTAATGCTTCCTGAAGAATTTTGAGTGCAAAATTGCTAACAAATTTTTTCAAACTCAGTGCTCATTTAGCATAGTTTTCTAACAACAACAACAAAAATTCCAATGAGACATTAAAATAGCACTACAAATTACCCAAGAGTTACACCAACCAGTTTTCCCTATAGAAAACATTGTTACACTAAAATGCTTTCAGTGTTTTCATAAAATTAAAAATAGGAAATCACGACAGAATTTACCAAAAACATTTCACACCTATCGTATGACTTCTGTTTTAGTTCCCAAGGAAGTTGCTAAAACTAACGTAAGTGGCTAAAGGTATTTAATTTAAATACACGCATAATTCAGACATTATCCAGTATAACATTTCAATGTATTTCTAAATCTGCATTGTCTAATACAGTAGCCATTAGACACATGCAGCTAGTTAAACTTCAATTAAGATAAAGCATATTTTAAAATTAACTTCTCAGGAACACTAGCTCTATTCTTTTTTTTTTTTGAGTTGGAGTCTCACTCTGTCACCCAGACTGGAGTGCAGTGGCACGCTCCCGGCCACCGCAGCCTCGACCTGCTGGACTCCGGCAATCCTTTCAAGTAGCCAGAACTACAGGCGCGCACTACCATGTCCAGCTAATTATTTATTTTTGTAGAAATGAGGTCTCGCCAAGTTGCCCGGGCGGGTCTCAAACCCACGGGCTCAAGCAATCCACTCGCCTCGGCCGCCCAAAGCGCTGGGATTACAGGCTGAGCCACCGAGTCCGGCCCAGCTTTATTCTTTTAAAGGCTCCTTAACCACATGTGATCACAAGCTCTTGTACTGGATGAGACAAATACAGACTATTTTCACCATCACAGAAAGTTCTAGTGGCCAGCACATACTTAGTCTTCTCTCCAGTCATCATTTTATTTTGATTTTCTGAGATTAGGTAACACAGTCACATCAACTGTTTCATATATTTATGTTAAATATCTGACACTACTCTAGTAATTCAACAATTATACTTTCTTTTTTTCCTCTGTATTTATTATCCTTTTAGTTTGCTTGTTTGTTTGTCTTTAAGATATTCTTGCTATGTTGTCCAGGCTGGCTCAAACTCCTAGGCTCAAGCAATCCTCCCTCCTTGGCCTCCCAAGCAGCTGGGATTAGAGGCATCAGCGACTGTGCCCAGTTTATGTCTATTACCTAAATTGAGGGAAAGAGCTAAATCTCTGTTCTAATCCAGGGGTACTTGCCTATATATGCTAAAAAGCTCGCCCGATTTAGTTATTGCATCAATACAATGAGACACTTTTTAGAAGAATATTCTTAAAGAAGACTTTTGCTCTTGACTTTAATGCCAGCCTTCCCTGTCAGAATGTGACATGTGTGAACTCACGTCGACGGCAGTCCATGAGCGTGGACTCGGGCACCTTAAATCGGAGTGAGCCTCCAGCACCAGGAAGTCTTCCGCCCACTCTCAGTAATTCTCTTGCTCCAAATCCTTCCACACCAACTATGTCAATAACAGTCAAGTTATTCCTATAGTGAAAGAAAATACAAACAGAAAGGCATTATCACAGAGTCACAAGGAACAGTGCACACGAACTTAAATATTCCCAGTTGGCAAAACTATTTTTAAAGTTTTAAAGAAGAAAATCGATTTAAATAGTGTGGTACCTCCTGCCAGCTCACAAAATAAGGGTGAGTCCAGAGGCTAGGCAAGCTGCCACGAGCAGAAGAGTCAAAGCAAGCTGACCACAGCAAGAACGTGTGAGCGGCCATGGTCACTTTCCAACCACAGCCGCAAATGTAAACCCACATATTTTCCTAATAACCAAGCACCAGGGTAGTGACCAGACATACGAGAGAGAAAAAAAAAAACAACAAAATAAAGAAACTGGAGACACAGATAAACACTAACAAATGTAGACAAAATGATAAAAGTTATTTACAGGGTGAATTACGAAGTTTTCATAGTAATTCTAAGAAATTCTGCCTTACGATAATTCTAGAAATAAAATTCTACTGTTTCTTTTGAAATAAAGTTTTAAAACATCACCCCACAAGTAACATATATCTAGTCAGGTTCTTATCAAACAGTAATTCAGATTAGCATTAGCCTTTTCGTTAACTGAAATAATGATTTCTAGGACAAAAAAAGAGGAAATTATTTTTAAGTGATGCACATTGGACTGAAAACCAGTATTCATAATGTAAATACTAGAGAAGCAAGGAGAAAATCCATTTTACTTTTAAAATTATGCAAAATTAACTGAAATGCCTTTACATCTTTAATTAAAGGATTTAAAACATTTATTTAACCATTTGAAATCCTTTCAGTGATTAGTCATTAGATGACAGATATTACTGACAACAAAATAGTGTGTCTATCAATACAGAAACTATCAAAAGTAAATTAACTTCTATAAAATATGTAGATTTTCCAGCCGGGCGTGGTAGCACATGCCTGTCATTCCGGCTACTTGGAAGGCTGAGGCGAAGGATCGCGGGAGCCCAGCAGGTCGAGGCTGCGGTGGCCGGGAGCGGCCACTGCACTCCAGTCTGGGCGAAAAGAGTGAGACTCCAACTCAAAAAAAAATGTAGATTTTCTTTTTGAGTCTGGAATATTTCAGCTTGGGATGAGGTCGAGCTTATCTCTACACTTCCTATGACCTTAGTTCTTCAAGGAAGAATAAGTTTAAAAAGGAAACACGTAAGTCGACGGGGCATAAGGGATTCTTAGTAAAATCCTCAACTTTTTTTTTTTTTTTTTTTT
>NW_007258884.1:500587-533082 GCF_000164805.1 Carlito syrichta | reverse complement strand
CGAACCCCTGGGCTCAGGCAATCCTCTCCCCTCAGCCTCCCAAAGTGCTGGGATTATAGGTTGAGCCACTGCGCCCAGCCACTCAAACTCTTTTAAGAACTTTAATATATTTTCTTCTCAGTAGTGTTCATTTGCAGAAGAACACACTCAAAAGAAGTTCTCGAATAAGAAATGTTTTGCCAGGCAATCTGATACTAGAAAAACGTTTTTAAAGTGTCATTTATTAAATATTAAATTTCTGGGCCAGGACGGTGGCTCATGCCTGCAATCCCAGCACCTTGGAAGGCCAAGGTAGGTGGGCTGCCTGAGCCCAGGAGTTCGAGACCAACCTGGGCAACACACAGCAAAACTTTATCTCCACAAAAAAATTTAAAAATTCACTGGGCATGGTGGCACATACCTATAGTCCCAGCCTACTGGGGAGACTGAGTTGGAAGGATCACCTAAGCCCAGGAGGTTGAGGCTGCTGTGAACTGTGATCGTGTCACTGCACTCCAGCCTGGGTAACAGAGTGTGACCCCAACTCCAAAAAAAGAAAAATAGAAAATTAAATTTCTGTCAGACTTCTCACCGATGCAGAAGTTTCAACAGAGACCTGAATTTACTATTAATCTTTAAAAGACTCTCAGTAAAGACTCCCTAAAGATGAAAAAAAAAATTAAAAGTGAAACACATTTAGCTGCTTATACCAGTTATCAATAACTGTCATTTAGGCTGGGCTCGGTGGCTCAGCCTGTAATCCCAGAGCTTTGGGAGGCGAGGTAAGTGGACTGCCTGAGCCTGTGGGTTCGAGATTCGCTTGGGCAACTTGGCAAGACCTCATCTCTACAATAAATCAAAAATTAGCTGGGCGTGGTAGCGTGAGCCTGTAGTTTCGGCTACTCGGAAGGCTGAGGCGGAAGGATCGCCGTAGCCCAGCAGGTCAAGGCTGCAGTGGCCAGGAGCGGCCACTGCACTCCAGTCTGGGTGACAGAGTGAGACTCCCACTCAAAAAATAAAATAAAATAAAAATAACTGTCATTTAAAAGGAAGAACGGGAATAAAAAGCACCAATGTCCTCAACGACACACTTTTCCTACTGTTCTTTAGGGTTACAGAGAATTCCAGGAGCAAAAGAGACATGAGAGTGATGTAAGTTCACTGAAATGCTAAAGACTGAAAACTGTCTACAGCAGTGTTTCAATTGCTTTTCTTTTTTTTCCAAAGAGGTAGAATTTTTTATTTTTTTAAATTGTGGGGTACAATTCAGGGTTAGGTCTACAAATATTCATTGTGCAGGTACCCTTGTTGATGAGTTGTGCCTCCCCTTCCCCAGGCAAATTTCAACTACTGTAAATCCCACCCCCCCACCGCAGTTTCCCGCTACTGTCAAACCATTTCTTATAGTATTAGTTTCTATGCTAAGAACAGAGAAGTGGATATGTGGATTTGTGTGTGTGTGCAAATATTCTGCCTTCTGTGACAGCACTGGATGAGATGCTGAGTGAAATGTCCTACCCCTCTTGGGGACATGGGCAAATGCTCCCTGTTGGAGAAGCGAGAAGACTGAGGTGCTGGGTTGAGCCTCCAGCGGCCTCTCTTCTCAGCTACTATCTCTTCCTTCCCTGCAACACAGCTTTATCACTGAAGATCTGATTGGAAGTGAAGGTTAACAATTAGCTAGAGAGACTTAGATGAGTCCTTGAGAAACAGACTCTGTGACAGGGCCACACCTACCGGATTAGTATGAGTGAGGTAACTTTTCCATAGTCAGCAGGCGTGAAAACAACACCAACCCTTTTCGTTTCCAAAGGCTGCAGATGTAAATGCAGGATGCCAAACCTGGGTTCCTCAGAACGCACACCCTGAAAATTATTAACAAACTCAATTAAACAACTTCAGACTCCTGTAAAGTAAGCTTCCGTCATCAGCAAGGGCATCCTAGAGTATAAACATTCTTAAAGTCCAGAATGGCCAGGCAGGGTTTACTCCTACCTATAATCCCAACACTTTGGGAGGCTGAGGTGGAAGGACTGCTTGAGCCCAGGAGTTCGAGACCAGCTGGGCAACATAACAAGACTCCTTCTCTTAAAAAAAAAAAAAAGTACAAATTTGAGCACCCTAATCAGCCTGTTTGAATTTATTTATCCTGAGAATTTATCAGTAAACAGTCCCTAAGCCACAGCGGAGGAATACAGGAAGAGGCGGCAGATCTGACACAGAGGCCACAAAGGGAACTGCTTCCTGGTTTGGATGGGAGCTGGGGCCGCAGTCATCTATACAAAGATGCTTTGAAGGTAAAACACCAATCAGAAAATAGACCAGTCTCTGCCTGAATGCTACATCAATCTGACAGGACCACCACCCACTGCTGGGTGTAAGATCTCTTTATACAGATTATTTATACTGAATTTAAGTTTATATAGAAACCATCTTTACTAGAGTTAATCTTTCCAGCCAGGAGAAATATCTTCATTTATTCACATCTTCCTTTATTCTCTCCAAGGTTTCTTTCTCTGAATAAAACTTGTGCTTTACATTTACTATCCAAGATTTATCTGTGTGGTAAATAAACTATCCCTGTTTCCACTGAAATTCCTAGCTCCTTTTCACTAAAAACAATGTATTAATGTATTAATTTCTTAGAGTTATAATCACATAACTTGAACAGTATTCTTTCTCTTTCCTATATTTTGAATTTGTTTTATCTTTCAATTATTGCTAGTATTACCCATGCTATCCGAAAGAAAGAAATGTGATAGTTTTTTATTCATTTTCATTAGAATCATAAACTCTGTGACAGGAGAAACCCTTCTCTATACACATAATACAAATACTGAATTTAAAAACCTCTGACTTTTAATATTAAAGTTATAATAGAAACAATATCTTTATTAAAAGATTCTTAAATGCCAGGCATTGACATTTTTAAGGTATATAAAAAATTCCATACACTCTTAACCAAAGGAACTATATTTCAAAAAGCAAACCAACAAAATTAAAATGTAGGAAGCCTTTCTCTATGTGACAAAAAGTTTTCATAAAAATTTTGAGTTAAATTTTGAGTGTCTTCAAGGCACTGATACTATTATTTTGCCAATGTAATAAACTAATAAAGGAAATAAGTTTGCATATCCCAAAAGGTATAATATTCTTAGGAGGAGTCTTAAACTTTTTCTAAATGAGTTATACCATGTGTTCAAAACTAAATATTATACCTAAACTATTTAGATTTAAAATATTTTTGGAATTTCAAACTACATATGATTCAATACCAGTGGGGGTAAAACATCTTTTAGCACTTTGGTTAAATTATCTTCAACAGCACTGGAAACTGCCTGGTGGAGGGGAGAATGAGAGGGAGAGAGGGAACAGACTTGCTGACAAGGACAAGGTCACACCCAGGTGCAAACCCCTTCAGAAGAGACAGCCAAGTCTGCTGGTAATGGGTTGCCGTGGGTTCCCTCCATCTGTTATTCAAGCTAACCTAGAGCCAAAAGGCTATTTTTGGAGGGATATGGGTAGAGAAAGAAGAGATGCTCAAGGCACTCAAATACGTGTGTGTGTGGTAGAAACAGTGTTACATGCACATGCATGTTTGTGTGTGTGTGTGTGTGTGTGTGTGTGTGTGTGTGTGTGTGTGTGTGTGTTTTAACAGATGTTCTACTTTTGAACTGATCTCAAACAGGCTACCTAGAAGGCCAACACTCAGCTATGCACTAACAGCCATAGAGCAACTGAGTGGAAACTGGAAAATAAGGCTACCAAGCGCCCACAAACAACATCCTCACCACATGACATATTTACACCCACTATGAAGTATTGAGGCAAGGCCTCAGAACTGTCCATAGGCTTAGGGATTTTTTTAGAAGTCCTTTTATTACAGATGAGGTGAACATCCCAGAAACTGAGTGACTTGCTAAAAACACGAATAGTGTTTAACAAGGGAAGATTTTTTAAAATGTATTTATTTTTACCTTATTTTTCCCTAAGAAAGAATTTGAGGGGTTCAAGGAATCTTAAGACCATTATAAATTCTGGAGTCTCAAGTTTTGTAGTTTTCTACATATCTCTGATTCAACTGTGATTTCTTCATGCACATGATTCTAAATCATCAAATTAAAATTATTTATAGGCTAACATGAACCCAACTCCTACTGCACTAGTTACATGGAAAAATCTGTTATGTATCATCCATGCCCAGAGAATTAAAACAAAAGAGTCATATACAGTACATTAAGATACTTTTAAACATAAATCAGTGAGAACCACACACTTAGGTTTCTGTCTACAAATACAAATGACATCCTACCTGGTAGGGGCAAGCTTTGGTGAGCTGGAATTCACCAGTTGTGAAATTCATCATCTGGATATCAGTGCCAAACCTATAAAGAAAAAAAGCAAATGTTTAAAACAGCACTCAGATCTATCATCTAAAAAAAGAAGATTTAATAATACAAGTGCATGCACATCTATACCTTTGTACACAGGTAAGCATGTGTTTATGCACGTGCACACACACATATACAATTTACTCATACTGCCTGTCACCACTGTGTCCCAGTCCCATCCCTGCCAAGCTGTCAGTGCTCATAAATCCTGCTGAATGAACAATGTTGGGATCACAGAAACTAAAGCAGCAAGCATACAGTGACAAAAGCTCTAAATAAAAAGCAACTGTTTCCCCTAATGGTTCACAGTTGTGACTCAATCATGGGCAATTTCATTCCCCAGGAAATAGCAGGCAATGTCTAGAGACATTTTTGGTTGCCGCAGCTGGGAGGTCCAACATCTAGAAGGCAGATGCCAGACCAGGGATGTTGCTGAACATCCTTCAACCCACGGATAGCCCCGCCCACTCCCACCAAACAGAATCACCTGGTCCACAATGTCAACAGTGCTGAAGTCGAGAAACCCTGGGATAAGGGAGACCTTAACGTTCTAAGCAACACTGCGATTGCGTGAAAATAAGACAAAACAAACACAAACCAGTACTATTTTATCACCTCATCTTGCTTAACGCCAGATTAGAACACACAGTCAGCCCTCCGCATCTCCAAGTTCAACCAACTGCAGATGCGGAACCCTCAGATACAGAGGGCCAACTTTTTCCACTCATGATTTCAAGGTACTTGACTGAGCAAACTCAGGGGTCCCAGAACCAATTCCCTCACACACGCAGAGGGCTCAATGTACTAAAACACTGAACTCATTTCTCATGTTGTCCCGATATCATCATGATTTAGATTCCAAAGTTTAGGAGGAAATGTGAAAAGCTGTGATGATAAAGGTTCCCTAAATAAAAAAAAGAATGTTTTTTATTGGGAAGTGGACTTGACACTGTAACACTGAAGAAGCCGTGTAATATACAAGATTAGGCATTTCCATCCCATCACATGCACTGAGGGGAGGGTACATGGGTTGATGGGCTAATATTGTGCACACGTTCACATACAGGTCTTGGCTGGAAAAACTGCAGGACTTGAAATAATTGTGAGTCTGAACAGCATTTCCCAAACTGCCCATCAGAAAATCTTCATACCATTTGTGCAGCAGGCGCACTATGGCTTCGGGTTTAGGGTACAAGGACAGAGGCAGGAGCTGCAGGGAGACTGGCCGAGAGGACGGGTTCTTCACCGCAAAGGACTTCAGCTAGGAGTAGGGAAAAGACAGTTAAAACCCTGAGGACGACAAAGCATCCTCCCAAGACGGTCCTGACAAAGAAGCATAACCTGAATCTATTCATGAGGAACTGTCACATAACTCCAGTTGAGAAACGTCTTAGGAAATAAACGGCCTGCACGCTTCAAAAACAACCACGTCTTCCCCAAAGAAAGGCTGAGGAAGAACACAGGAGACTAAGAAGGCCTGGCAAGGCAGTGGACAATACTGCACTGAATTCTGAACCAGAAAAAAAAAAATGCTATGAAGTGTGATCCCTGGAAAAACTTGACTACGGACTGTAGATTAGATAACAGTGTCATGATTAATGTTACAGTTTCTGATTTTGATCATTATACTCTGGTTATCTAAGAAAATGGCCTTGTTCTTAGATAACTAAAAGAGTTACAGGTAGAGGGCATCATATCTTATTCACTCAATGACTCAGAGAAAAATACGTATCTGCAGAAAGAAAGAGAGAGCAAAAAGCCACACTTGGCCAACACTAAAAAAAATGGTTGAATCTGGGTCGAGTGTGGTAGCTCACAGCTGTAATTCCAACACTTTGGGAGGTCATGGCAGGAGGATCACTTGAGGCTAGGAGTTTGAGAGCATTCTGGGCAACACAGTGAGGCCCTGTCTCTACAAAAGTATAAAAAGAGAATTGATGAATCTCTGTGAAAGGCAATTAGGGGTTCTTGGGACTATTCTTGAAACCTCTCTAAGTTGAAATTGTTCAAAATTTAAAAATTAAATATCTGAAGATGTTATCCCTAGAATCTCCCAGGCACCTGTAAGGTGCACATTATAACTCAAGACATGCGTCATATCGTTCTTGGCAATGAGACTTAGGAGACACAAAGGAAAGTCTGTTGGTGGCACTTTTTTTCCTTTGCCTGTCTTCTGGCCACCACAGCTGGCCAAGAAAAGCACACAAGAGCAAGGATGCCAGCACACTAACGTTGGAAAGCAGAGGAGCTTCGGCCCCGATGGATTCCAGAGCAACCTGACTCATTCTGGACTTCCCTCCTTCAGCTTCTTGCTATGAAGCAAGCCAACTCCTGAGTAGGCCAGGCAAGACTGTCTCTACTGTCTGTGGCTGAGGACTTCCTTAACTGATATGTTTTACTTATGGAGTTTACATTCAACTCAGAATCTACTTGTTTATGCATCTGCAGTCTGTTTCGAGTTTCAACTCCTCATCTAATTCTTTTACTTATTTATTTATTTTTTTGAGTCAGGGTCTTACTCTGTCACCCAGACTAGAGTGCAGGGGTACGATCACAGCTCACGACAGCCTAAACCTCCTGGGTCTTAGGCGATCCTTCCACCTCAGCATCCTGAGTAACTGGAACTATAGTACAAGTGCACGCCACCAAGCCCATATTTACTTTTTTGTAGAGAGAAGGTTTCACTATGTTGCCTAGGCTAGTCTTGAACTCCCGGGCTCAAGAAACCCTCCCACATTGGCCTCCCAAAGTGCTGGGACTACAGGCATGAGCCACCATGCCTGGCCTCATATAGTTCTTTTGACACCTCCCTACCAAAGGTTCTGAATGGTGTATGTGTGTGACTTTAAATCAATTTGGATCTAAAACGATACATCAAGGTGGAAATACTCTGATACGGTGAACACCCAAGTTGGGGTATCACTGACAAAAAGATGAGAAGACACTGTCCTCACCACACTGTTCCTGAGGGCAGTTGCACTGAAGTTTAACACGAGGGCAGGCTCTGTGACCAAACGAGGGAGGAAGAAGACAAAGGACTCTGACTCCTTGGATTTCTTCAAGGGAGTAAACCGAGTCATTCCCAAAACATTCCTCCTGTTTAATTGATGAAGAGAGCAATTATTATGAGAAATAATTGTGACATTCAAAAAGAGGGAAATCACTAAATACCACTCCCATTAAAAGGATCAAGGTCTCCTGGGGAAAAGACTTATTCTATGCCTGTGGAAGAGAAAGTACAAGATCAACCCTGGAACATCCTGTTTCACTAGAAAGCAAGAAAGTGCTCAGAGAACAATGGGAACATGGCAAAGGGACATACAAGTCAGCCTGATGGGCTCCCACCAGCCCTATTTGGAACAATTTGTCTTCAAGGATAACAGTGATTATAATTGAGGACAACACACTGACTAAGGTATCCACAGTGAAGCTCAAAAGGAAGAGAAGTGCTGTTTTTTAAAAACAGTATCTGCTAATAAATGTAGAATGAATGAAATAATCAGAAATGCCACCATTTTGCAGCCATCAGTCTAATGACTAAGTCAGGCAAGGATTATCAATGAACTTACTAAAACCATGGGATGTAGCATTCTTAGAGAACAGGACATTCATATGGTGCCAAATTATCACAACACAGATTATTTATTATTTACAAAATGAAAAAAGGTATGGACAATGGAGAGTTCTGTCACACATCACATAACAAAATGATTCAATGTAGCAATGCCAAGAATGGAACAAATTGACATTTATGTATCTCCTGATGTGATGCAATGATACAAGTGCAAGATCAGCCAGGTAATTCACATTCTTACCAAAAATCTTCAACCTGAAAGTGTACTTGAGGAAGCAATCAGAAAAATCTAATGTGTGGAGTGTTCTGGAAAACTACTGGCCTGAACTCTTAAAACTGTCAAAATGATGAAAAACCAAGAGAGATGGGAATACTGGTCTTGGCAGTAGCGGGATACTGCCAGGCACAGGGGGACATGACATCAATAAGGGTACCTGATCTCAAACCAGGTAAAGTGGGGACCAAAGGGAGGCCCAAACTTTACCTCTACGATGTCCACTTGTATACCTGAATTGTACCACATATCTTTAAAATATTTTTTAAAAATGAAATACTATGTCTTAAGAAAGCATGATAGCTAAATACAATGCATGATCCTTAAATGGATAATGAAACTTTTTCAAAAGGAAAAAGAAAAAAAGCAGATATAACCAATACTGTTGGGTCAACTAGGGAAATTTTAATACAGACTGTATATTAGCTAATGTAATTGTACCAATGTTATGTAATGGTAGTAAATCTATAGATAAGAAACTCTTCCTCCTTAGGAGTAAAGAGTTTTCTAACAAAGCATTGAGAGTTGATGTCAATCTACAGCTTATTTTCAAAGACTTGGAGAAAAAAAATCTGTGTGTGTGTGTGTGTGTGTGTGTGTGTGTGTGTGTGTATTCACGTGTATGTACACACACAGATATAGAGGGAAATAAAGCAAAAGTGACAGAAATGAACACAAAGAAAATAAAATCTAGATGAGGAGATAGTGCATTCAATGCACTATCTTTCAACTTTTCTCAGGTTTGAAATATGTCAAAATAAAAAGCTGGAGAGAAATATCAAACACTTAAATTGAGGACTGCAATTTCTTTTCTTTTTTTTTTTTTGAGTTGGAGTCTCACTCTTGTCACCCAGGCTGGAGTGCAGGCTCGACCTACTGGGCTTAGGTAATCCTTTTGCCTCGGCCTTCCAAGTAGCTGGAACTACAGGCGCATGCCACCATGCCTGGCTAGTTTTTTGTGATTTATTGTAGAGACGAGGCCTCACCAAGTTGCCCAGGCTGGTCTTGAGCCTGGGCTCAGAAAATTCTCTTGCCTCGGCCTCCCAAAGTGCTGGGATTACAGGCAGAGCCACCGTACCTGGCCGAGGACTGCGATTTCAATGAAGTACTAGGTACAGCAGTCCTTCCTCATCCACAGTTTTGCTTTTGGCAGTTTCAGTTACCTCTGTTCAACCAAGGCCTAAAAATGTTAAATGAAAAATTCTACAAATAAACAACTTGTAAGTTTCAAAATGTGAACTATTCTGAGGGGCTTGATGAAATCTCAAGCCATTGTGCCCCATCCTGCCTGAGATATGTGAGTCACGTCTTCACCCAACATGTCCATGCTGTGTACTCTACTTGCCTGTTAGTCAAACAGCAGCCATTTTCATCATCAGATCAACTGTCAGGGAATCATAGCACTTGTGTTCAAATTGCCTTTACCTGACTTAATACCGGCCCCAAAGTGCAAGAGTAGTGACGCTGGCAATTCAGATATGCCAAGGAGAAGCCATAAAGTGCTTCCTTCAAGTGAAAAAGTGAAAGTTGTCAGCTTAATAAGAAAAAAAAATTGTATGCTGAGACAGCTAAGATCTTCAGCAAGAATGAATCTGCTATTTGTGAAACTATGATGAAGGGGGGGAAAAAACGTGCACAGTATCTAAAGGGTTTCAGTTCCAGGTATACACTGGGAGTCTTGAAAAGTATCCCTACAGATATGGGGAACTACTGTAAAGGTACTCTCTGAACAAAAAGAAGAAAGGTAGAAACATACTTGCAGACATCGCCATTTTTATATTTCTTCCACCTTTCATACAATTTATTTGCAAGTTCGGAATCCACATCCCAGGTAGACCGATCCAGAGAAAGGCTCCTATTCCAATTAGGATTTCCTAAAAGTTAGATCAGATTCAATATTGAGACTCAGAAAAAATACAATTCAATTAGTAACGAATGTCAAGGGCTGGCTGTCAAGCTTCTCCAACCGAGAGGATTACAGAGTGAATAACGCCACCTCTGTCCTTGGTTCCGCCATTAAAAGTCCTTTCTAACTCAATGGCAAATGGCATATCAAATGAAACAAACATGTATAAAACAAAACTGAATCGAATCATGTAAAGGTAACAACATAAAAGACACATGGCTCATGAATACAGCCAGAAACAAATTAAAATTATACTTGGAACATTTTTAACAGCTTTAAATAAAAAATGCTGAACTGTTTCTGTGTATATGCTAATGAGCATGAGAGTCCTTCAGGTCACCTTGTAGGGACAGCAGCTTACAGGCAGCAGCAGTTCTAAAAAAGGACACAGACTGAGGGCAGATCCTAGACGAGGTGCATGCTTATAAACCAGTCTATTGCTCACCTCATCCTATTACCTAACTGGTTTTGTCCTGTCTGTGCTAATGAGGGTGTCAGGAAGAAAAGGCAGGAATCTCCCCAGAGAAGTCTGTGTACCTTAAAGTTCTCCCAAGATGAAATATCTTTAAAAAAATCAAAAGACAAAAAAAAAAAAAAAAAAAATCCAGAAAGAAGAAACAGCTTCTACAGCAACACAGGGCCTTCAGTCTCACGCCACAACTAGCACCTCCTATGAGATGTTTATGCTTCCGTAAGTTAAGTCTTCCAATGCAATTCCATATTGTTTTTACTAATTTCTATTCAGCTCTTTTATAAAAGAATCAATCTTCTCATTTTTCCTATTCTATGGGTGTCATGATGAACAAATAACGTTATTTGAGAAAAAATCCCTTGTAAAGGAATTAAATAACTAAATAACAAGGAGGCACTAATTACACAAGTACCCCAGATGTTTCTGGAGGATTCTTAACAATTACAAGTCATTCTGTTAAAAATCATGCTCTCCAAAAATAGAATATGATGCAATTACCTTTACAGAACTAATTGTTCCATCCACAAATGCTCATTAAGCTCATTTTCCTCTCTACTTCCCACTCCCCCAAACTAGATTTCTACAGAAAGCCTAAGGACATAACACTTACCTGCTTTTGACTTTCCCATGAAATAATGCATGCCACAATGTGCTATCACTTCAAAACCCAGACTCCCTTCCTAGATTGAAAAGTAATATATGAATCACTTAAAACACAACACTAAACATCAAAATCCTCATGCACTAAAACACAAAGCAGACATTGACCTACGCCTCTAGGAACTTCCCTTTAACCACAAAACAAAAAACTAGAAAGTAATTTCTTTGTTTCCTTTATCCTTGAATCCACTCGGAGAAATATGAACTCTCTCTCCCAGAAAGGGTCAGTCACTGCCATGGATTCCATGCAGCAATCAATGCCAATAATGACCCTTGGGCTCACAAAACACCAAGCTGCCATCTGAGTCGAAAGACTAAGTTAGTCTCAGGACATTGTTTGTGGTTTAGTTTGGTTTTAACTGTATTCTAATCCTCTGGGAAACAGTATGCTGATCCACATCTACTCAGGACATTTAATTTCCCATTTTCTACAGATCTGGAGTGTACAAACGTGTTACTTCCACACACACCTGACACCTGCCTGCCCCTCCCACAGTCACTCTTCTGATATGCGTCTCTTGAATGGAAAAAGGAAATTTCTAAGAAACCTCCCATGTTCAAAATATGGATGAAAAGAACTAGTCTTACATATGGTTTAATTTTAGTTCTATCTGCACACTTATAGCTAAACTATAAGGCATTTCTACCTATGAAAGATCAACACTGTGAGAAAAAAATCATAAAGATGGTTGCATGAATGTTTCATAGAAAAACTAGAACCCAGTGTTACACAAAATAGCTTGAATCAAAAGGAAGCAATAACAACTAAATGAAAAGAAATAAACATTAAGAAAAAAATGAGACATGTTTAAGATAATCTAAATCAAATATAATTTACTCCTATTTTAGAAAGCATTATCTTAATTGTGAACTTTTCTGGCTTTAGATTTGGCCCACTAAGGAAATTCAAGGATTACCAGCAACTCAGAATCACTTACAAGAGGTATAAAGAAAGCATTTAACAATCTAATTTACATGAAGTCATTACAAGTATGTAGTAAAAGCTCAACTGTGTTTGTTTACAGCAAGCACATGTTCCGCACTCTACAAATTTTGGAAGTAAATAAAAACAAGATAGATTAATCTATTGGTAATGGTTTATTTCATTCAAGACCCTAAAATTACTTTATGAAAAATAGAAATTCTTTCCAAACAAGGATGTCCATGTCTAAACAATTTTATCTTCTAAGGTTGGCCTGGTAATAGCCTTCAATTTCTTAGACAGCCTTAAAGAATATGAGTTCAACCCAAGCACCATAAGTAATAATTAAGACAACTATAACAGACAGTGTTGTAAACAATACCTTGGTCGGTGCTGAGTAAATCTGTAGCGGTATTGCAAAAATAGCACCTATGTTTGTGGTCAAAAAGACATTGGTGAACAGATTTATGGCCATGTCTTTAACAGCAAGTCTCAAAGAAAATATATTCCAACAGCCTGGAGGTAGAAATAAAGGGCCAGTGAAATTCAGAATCTAAAAAGAAAAGAAGCAAGAGAAATTACTTTTCCTCACAATAATTATGATTAAAATCATTATAAAGTATGATGCTAAAGTTCTCCTACTCTTAAGAAAATACAATTTTACTCAGTTATTTGCAGATCAAAGATTGAAACAGTTTTACAGAAATACTAGGTTACAAATAATGTTTAATTTGCCACCATTTTGAATTTCACAAAAGTAATCTTAAACTTTCCATAAGTGGTACTTTGCAAAAACCTACTATTTTATCACAAACCAGGCCTATTTTTACTAAATATAATCTTTTTAGTACAAATCATAATTATAATAGTTTTGAATAATAGTAAGAGCAAATATTCTTAAAGGTTATATCCTAGTCCCTTTGAGATCCTTAAAAAATAGTTTTAAAAAAATAGATCTCCTAAAATTCTGAAGATGTTAAAAGAAAAACTCTTGTTTTTAAAATCGTAAGTCAAAATTAAATTGTATGAGCAATAATTTCATAGCATTTGACCTTATACAAAGCTTAAAATACACTAAAACTTGGGGGTGGGGAACACTATATGTACCTTTAAAATGTGCTTTGTCTCCTTGGAAACAAACACATCATTTAATACAACACTACGGTCGAAATGGTTGCGGTACCATATTGACCAAAGTCCTGAAGTGTTCTCATGAGTCTCTATGTGAAACTGGGTTGCAGAAGAGTCCACTCTAAAATACCTGTGAACAGAGGACATGCATGCTATGAGTCCTGAGTGGGACAGCCAGCAGCCCGCTACAGAGCCTCTAACCGCAAAAACAGGAGCAACATAAAGCATTACTAAACCAATGCCAGCATCAACGACGGCCTCCATGCTCACCGCCTTTAAACCTCCTGACCCCATATGGAGCAGCCAAAGTCCACACCAGAAACAGCTCACAGAGGCTGCCAGGGCAAAACCAGCACTGGAACCACCCTGTGAGTTCTCATTCAGGTTCACGCTTGGATGCCTGACCCCAAACCTGTTTCACTAACAGAATGACTGTATTTCAAATTATCTTCCCCATTCTGCGAACAGCCCTTGTCCTGCCTTTAGCAGTGCTAAGGCCAAGGAGGCGAGTTTGGAGGGAAAGAGAATCAGGTTATCTCACTTAAATGTAGAAAGCATTTCTGCAGACCAGGGGACACATGATGTCAGGGAAAACAGAATGAACCTACCCTTGAGCCACGGAAGAGGCGAGGCAGGCTTTCAGTGTTGGAGTGTGTTTTGTTTTCTTCACATCTTCTATAATTCCACCATCACATGATGTAGCTGTGTAGTAAAAAGAAATAAATAGGAAACGTAAGTATCCTTTCCTTTATTCAGGAGGATCAAAAAAAGATACATGTCTCATTTATAGCTTTTAAATCCACTTTTCTGTCTCCATCAAGAGTGAATTAGACACAAATGGTAACATACTTCCTCAAGTGCTCCCATGGGTCTTCCTTACTGGCTTGTGGCCAATCCCCAGAAACCTGATGTCTATACCTCCTACTAACCAACCCATCATTTCTTTTTTAGGGGAAAAAAAGGCTAGAGTCAACACTTCGCAGCATTCCCTCTACACAGAGCTGTGTTCATCATTAGTAAGACAGTCCTGAGGTCTGCCAGAAGTGACCAAAGTAAAAAATGAAACTCAGCTGCGTGAGGAAAGAGGAGCGTGGAGACATGAGGAAGAAAGTGATAAAACCTAAAGAGCAAAAAGGAACTTCCCAGCAAATAGTGGGACTGCATTTCCACACCGCTCAGTTATCCAAATAAAAACTTTTAAGCTTTCCTAGATTTGGGTCATGATATTAAATCACTGGTGTTAATTCTTAACACTGATACTAATACCCAACTCTTCTTTTTAAAAGCTATTCTAGGGTTCCAAAAAACATTTCCAACACTAACAAAAAATGTGAAAATACCTTTCGCCCCTGACTCCCAATTATCTTAGACAGAGGAGACAACTGTTGGCAGTTTCTTGAGCCTCCCTCCAGGTGTTCTGTGTATCCACAAGTACAAAGACACCCTTAAAAAAGACTAAACCACTTTTTTAGTTTAGTCTTTTAGTTTAACCAGCACTGCTTGTCTGTGTGTGCTTTTGCATGGCTCCAGAGCATGCCCTCCTGTGGATAAACGACAAGTAACCAGGCCCCTATCAATGGGTACTTGGACTATTCTGTCACCACACACACATTTCTGTGGGCATAGTTTTTTGGGTTTTTTTTTTTGAGTTGGAGTCTCACTCTGTCGCCCAGACTGGAGTGCTGTGGCCGCTCCCAGCCACTACAGCCTCGACCTGCTGGGCTTCGGCGACCCTTCCACCTCAGCCTTCCGCGTAGCTGGAATTACAGGCATGCGCTACCAAGCCCAGCTGATTTTTTGATTTATTGTAGAGATGAGGTCTCGCTGCCCAGGCGGGTCTCGAACCCGCGGGCTCAGGCAATCCACTCACCTCAGCCTAGACAAGTTCTTGCTATGTTACCAAGGCTAGTCTCAAGCAACCCTCCAAGCTCAGCCTCCCAAAGTGCTGGGATTACAGGTGTGAGCCACCGCACCCAGTCTGGTAGGTGCAGTCTGAACACGTATGAGTATATCTGTAAGGTAAATTCCTAGAACTAGAATTAAGAATCAAAGAGAATACACCTGCATTTTATGTTTTCACAGAGACTGCCAATGTTCCCTCCAAAACAGCCTGCATCCATCGCAACTGTTTTCTTTCCTGTTACCAACACAGGATATTAACAACCATTTTGGATTTTATCGATCCAAGAAATACATGATGTCTCATGTGTTGCTTTAACTTACATTTCTTTAAATATGAGTGAGGCTGAGTATGTCTCCCTATCTTGAAAATCCCTCTGAATTTCTTTATAGAACTCTTTTGAATTGTTAAGAACAAGCCTCAAGATAGGATTGGGTTTGCCAGTGGTCCCCAACCTTCTTTTGGGCGTCAGAGATCAGTTTTGTAGAAGATAATTTTTACATGGACAGGGTGGGGGAAGTGAGTGGGAGAACATCAGGCATTATATTCTCATAAGGAGCACCCAACCTAGATCCTTTGCATGTGCAGTTCACAATAGGGCTCATACTCCTGTTAGAATCCAACACTGCCATGATCTGACAGGAGGCGGAGCGCTGCTCACCCGCCGCTCACCCCCTGCTGTGGCAGCCCAGTTCCTCATAGGCCACTGACCGGATTGGGGGTCTCTGGTTTCTGCATTCTGCATCACATTCCACACAAGGAAACAAAGCCAGAGCAGCACAACGGTAAAACACTGCTACTTGTGAAAGCAGCCCCTTCCTCACACACACTTACAGCCTGGCCCTACAAACCATCAAGTTAATCTTTACACTCAAATTACTGCATGGGTGGCAGAATAAAAATGGCACCAAACAATAGTTTTTTATATCATACTATATCTTAGAACCAGTAAGCCTGCAGTTTATGGAAATCAAACCCAAGCACTTCTTAAAAATGATGTCTAATCTGCAGTTGTGAATGATTTCACAGAAAGAGATGTCAACCTGACAGCTAACAAAAGTAAAAAGATAATCTCTCACATTTCTAAAATCTGTACCTTTGCAAGTAAAAGAAGCAATTTTTGTAAAGTTTGTTGTAGAAGTAGGAAGTAACACTGGTTCAAACTGCAGAGACAGAGCATCTCTCTTTGGGAAATGATGGACGTCCTGTAACAAAAAAAAAAAAATCCCACATTACTACTCACAGCTTGAATCAACTCTGTTAGAATAAGCAGAAAGCATAGACCAGCATACGTGGCAACTGCTCAACATCTGTGCCCATAATGCTGAGGGGAGAGAGCGCTGCCCAACTCCATACAGATAGGGCTTGTCAAGCAAGGGAAAATGGATTTAAATTAAAGCAAAAGAGAACGGATACAGTGCTTCTGTATCTAATCCTGAAAAATCCTCACATTCCACAATTAAACTGATAAACACTGATACTACACTTGATCTTAGTCAAAAGGCTGAGAATCAAT
Source organism: Carlito syrichta (assembly GCF_000164805.1). Taxonomy (NCBI): domain Eukaryota; kingdom Metazoa; phylum Chordata; class Mammalia; order Primates; family Tarsiidae; genus Carlito; species Carlito syrichta. Next base: position 516,357 of record NW_007258884.1, on the reverse strand, counting down.
ACATTCCACAATTAAATGCACACCTTTAATTTCAAATTGTACTTTACATTAAGTGCTGACAATTACCTGTATCCATATAAGACTGTTTCCTGAATGTAAGATATACATATTTACTGCTGAATCACCTGTCCAAAAGAATCAGAGCAATGAGATTAAAACAGAGACCTTATTCCCACATCTTAATTTGTAATTAAAATATCACATTACACACGTCTATTTTTTAAAAATTAGCTTACTTCTCAGCACGGAGATTGAAACTAGGTGTCTTCTGGGTATTCTTTTAAGTCACAAGAAAAAAGATCCTTACAGAAAGACTTAATTACCAACCTGCCTAGGCTCTCTAAATAGCAAAGAACTATCAGGAGAGAAATTCTGAGTTTAGGGTTATACTCTGCTCTTCCTGATGAAACTACCCATCGAGACAGTTTCAAATAAAGCTATGTTCTCCTGTTGACTACACAGTCCCTTATTTCCTCATTTAAATAACCATGTTTGGAAAGAATAAGACGCTGAGATCTCAAAACACAGGCTTCCTTATGGCCCTCTCCAACAGAAATCTTACCCAAGGGTCAGGGTCTTCCCCCACACACTGATGTTCATGTGGCCATTATGAGAATCACCAAGAACTACAAACCCAAGGACAGCAGAGCTCTCCTGCTCATCTGTCACTACTACAGGCAATTCTGGAGACTGGCAGGTAAAGGATGTCTGACCAACAACTAAGACTGCTTTTATATGCTATTAGAACCATTTCTTTCTTTGAATATGAACACACACACATACAGAAAAGTCTTGATAACCAAAGGATACTAGCAAATCCTACATCATATAATGGATCATATAATGTGTGTCTTCCGAAAGTTCTCAGAAAGCTAAACTGATGAACTAGGTTCTAGTAAGTAGGACACACATTTCCAAAGATAAAATTCGTAAAAACTGAACACTAAAATTCTATTCTCACTTGTCAAGTAGCCTGCAACAACCAGCATCTTATCAACTATCAAAAATACAAAACAGCATAATTTGGTCAACTGAGCTTATACAAATCAGTACAACTGGAACAAGAAACTCAAAACCTCAAATACTTTGTAAATACTTATATTACACTGCCATGCTCATTTAATTTGTTTTTTATCTCCAAAACACCAAGAAGTATTAATACCAAAGGAAACTCAGAATAGTCTGCAGTTGTCACTTAACTTTCTAAAATAATACAGCCTTACTAGCAGCTGCAGACTGAGAACCAGGTCTTAACACTTAAAGCAAAGGCTCATTGTCTTGGTACAATCTACAGGTAAATGCAATAGAATGAGGAGGTAGGTTGATAAAAACATATTACAATGAAAAATTAAAAGATGTCACCTTACCTGATGTCTCAGATTTATCTGTAGCTACATAAACAATAGAGAGATGATCTAACAAATCTTGTGCATTGTCTTCAAATTCTTTTGAGGCGTTTTCCATTGTTACCATAATGCTCATTTGTATGCGCAAAACATCATCAGATTGCAGATAACAACTCTGAGATTGCAGGGATGGAGAAAATAGGAAAATCTCAAAAGCTAATTAGGGCTTTATGATTTCAAAGAGGGAAAAAAGGCACTTAAGGTAATGGCACATGTAATTCTGAGAGCAAAATGTGCTCATTAAAAAAAAATTTTTTTTTTTTTAGCAAAGCAGCAGGAAGGAAGACAGGGAGAAAACACTCAATCGTCTATTTCACCTTTAATTGCTGGCACACTTTATTATGTAAACTGCACTCCAGCTGCACCTGCAAGAGGCTAGTGTTCGTGGTTTCTGCCTAAAAGAAGAAAAAAAGGGGAAAAAAACATTTCAAAGGAAGCAAAATGCTCAATCTAGCATTAATGGCAAACAATCTGTCATTTACTCAGAAACTATACTCATTCATTCATTCAACAAGTATTTGAATAGCTGCTCAATGGGGGGCATTATTCTATTTACTGGAAATAACAACTGTGAGCAACACAGAGAAATCGGCCATCCCTGGCTTACATTCTAATGGAAATCATCCTAGTACAGCACTAAGCAGGTGAGTGTGTTCTAAATACACATAAGAACGCAGCACGTTGGTGTTTCTCATGCTTGTTGAAAATTCTGTTGAAACACAGAAATCTACTTTTATTTAAAAGTCTACCTGGTAATAATCAAGCAGTTGTTTTGTTTTAGCAGTGTGCCGTCCACCAGTACAATGACCTTAGGAGCCATGACTTAGGAGCCATGATCCTCAAGTCAGACAAAACCAATAAGAGATTACCAAAATTCATCATTTTTGAATTGGCTATCATTTTTAATATGTGGAAGAGTTATAGTGGAAGAGTCAACAGTATATGAAAAGAATGCAAGACTTTATTAAGTTCAAAGATCTTCAGAGCTACCTGGAATGATGCCAACGTATCTTCAAAAAAAGGAAATGAAAAATCCAATCAAGGCATGTGGGTAGGAGGGTGGGGGCTACAAACATGTGTCAAGACACAGAAAAGTCTGCTGGCATAGTCTGTGAATCTAAACGACCCGGACTATGAGAGCTCCTCTTTCATTTAGTTTGATGTCCCTGGCACAGTGATCATAAAAAAAGGTCCTAGGAGTGAGAGCCACAGTCAGAGCATGAGGAAATTTCAAGAGATAGGAAGACGTTCCCCAAAGCCTAGTCTCACTCAGTTGTGGGTGAACATCTATTAAATCCGGGAAGATACATTATTAAGTAGACTCATCACAATTATGTTTAATTTGTTAGATTCAGAAGACCTATTCGAGTATATTATATAAAAATATGATTGTGACTAGGCATGGTGGCTCACACCTGTAATCCCAGCGCTTTGGGAGGCCAATGCAGGAGGTTTGCTTGAGCCCAGGAGATCAAGACCAGCCTAGGCAACATAGTGAGACATCTCTTCAAAAAATTAGCCATGCATGGTGGTGCATGCCTGTAGTCCCAGTTACTCAGGAGGTTGGGGTGGGAGGGTACCCTGAACCCAGAAGGATGAGACTGTGGTGAGTAGTGATCATGACACTGCATTGCAGCCTGTATAACAGAGTGAGACACAGACTCAAAAAAAAATTTTTTTTAACTACTTCAATTGTCATTCGAACAATCAAAGTACAGGAAAAAAAATAAGTTTTAAATTGCAGTAAAATATTTAAGGATCCTAAGTTTGTAAATGGACATTAAGTAAGTTAGTTAAAGGCTCTTTTTTAAAATCACGCTAATATTTGCTATTATTCTTAAATGGAATACAATTTGCAAACTGAACCTGAAATCTTAAGAAGTAGATTTTTAAATTTGTCTTTCTGTGAACAAGAAAGACATAAACAGAAAAAGCCCAACACTTGCTGACACTGTTTCAACCAATTATAAGCGATCTCCACGTGGCCAAATCCAACAAAAACTCCTCATTTTGTCCATCCTTCTCCTCCTTCTAATACCACGAACAACTTGTCCTTCTCAATTTTTTTCCTTTCTCTCTGGCTCTTTTGCTGGTTCTTCCTTCTCTAACCATCAGACATTGGGGTTATCCTGGAAGCTGTCTGTGCCCTCTTCACTCTTTCCCTCTCTGAGCTCCTCCAGCTCAGACCTCCCTGCATACCCAGATATCCAACCAGTGACCAGCATCCCTCAACTCCTCACACACCCACATAAGCCGCCGTCGCCAAGTGCACTCAGCACCACTATTCCTCACTGCACCATTTATCCACACAGTTGTTGAAGTCAGAAACCAGAAAGCCGACTTTACTTCACCTACTTGCCCTCCTCAAACACACCCATAACCAGGTGATACACCTCCTCAGTATCCCTTAGACACATTTACTTCTTAGTAGCCGAGAGATCAGGAGTTGGCACACTATGCCCACAAGCCAAATTCAGTATGCTGCTTGTTTCTCTAAACCACGTTTGATTGGAACACAGCCATGCCCATTCCTTTGTGTATCATCTATGGCTGCTTTTGCACTTCAACAACAGAGATGAGTACTTGCAACAGAGACTACATGGTCTGCAGAGTCAAAATGCGAAGTCCAGTGACACGAAGCTAAAGTTTACGGTGCAATTACTTCCTCCTGGTCTCCCCACGTCCACCTCTGCCCTTACCCCTCCATTCTCCACACGGCATCAAGAGGGCATTTACCAATATGCAAATCTGGTCACGCTACTGTTTGGTTCAAGCTCTTCCCACTGGGCATTATTCCCAAACCCTTTATTTTAGCTATAGAACTTGGGCACCTGCCTCCTGGTCATGCTCCAGCTTCCCTGGTCTACCTTCTGCTCTGTTTCGCCCAACAACCTTTGAAGTGGCCATTCCTTTGCCTAGAAACCACTTTCCCAACCTACCCACCCTCCACCTAGCTACATCAGTTTATCCTGCATGTCATAGCTTAAAATATCCCTCTCAGACACCACAGCAGGGGTAACTGTCTGTTACTCACACTCACGGTACTTCTCACTGCAATATAACAACTGAGCCAGGGTTCCCCAATGGATTCAAAGCACCACATGCAGTGTTCTTATCACAATGCCTGCCAATTGCCTAGCACTCAATTGACAGCTGTGAATGGATAGAGGCGGGCACATACACTGTAAGTAGGAAACAGTGCCTGCAAAACAAAAAGAATAATAAAACCTGATATTCAGTGTATTTCTGATCTGAAGCTTTTTCCAAAAAAAAAAATCCATATCAACATACTTTCAAAGGACACATTTATAATTACATTATTTTTTAAAAATCTACAATTTAATTATGTTAGTCTTAATCTGACACGGCAATACTCTACCCTAAAATATTTCCACAAAAGAAGTGATAGTGTTAAAAGTTCAAAATTATCATTCTGAACATGATTGGCAATCCTATTTGCAATAGCAAATTGATGTGACTTAAAGCCTAATGTTCTGACATTCTTGGTAAATCTCTGGATACATGGATTTATATTTTGCCATTTTAAATGAGATTCTTCTGTTAGCTGGAAGCATAACAAAGATAAACCACTACTTTACTTCACTGGCTGTAGAACATATTGCAGAATCCCACAAGAGGGAGTTCTAGCACCTCCAAAATGCCCTTGAAGAAGGCTAATTTTTCTAAAAGAAATTTTATTTTATTTTATTTTACTTTGAGTTGGAGTCTCATTCTGTCGCCCAGGCTGAAGTGCAGTGGTATGTTCACAGCCACCACAGCCTCAACCTGCTGGACTCAGATGATCCTTCCTTTTCAGTCTTCCAAGTAGCTGAAACTACAGGCACGTGCCACCACGCCCAGCTAATTTTTTGATTTATTGTAGAGATGAGGTCTCGCCAAGTTGCCTGGGCTGGTCTCGAACCTGTGGGTTCAGGCAATCCTCTCACCTCAGCCTCACAAGGTGCTGCGATTATAGGCATGAGCCACCAAAAGAAAATTTTAAACTCCTGTCTCTCAAAAAAACAAAACAACTGGAATCTTAAAGAAGAAACTATAACCAAAACGTGAACCCCTTGAGGCAATCACACACACATGAGTCACCTGGGGCAATCACACACCCTGGGCTGACAAATTCCCCGTGAAGTACCCACTGAGCACACTGTATAACAAACAGCAAGATATCCCCTATCCCAGAGTGTGCCGGGACAGATTCTACAAGAAAAACAAAAGCCCAACTGTCTATTGTTGAAACATTCCACATTATTTTAACAAGTTAGTTTATAAATTGTATAGCTCAAAGGAAAAGTAACTCCACAAACAGGTATTCCCTGAGTAGTCTTCACAATAAGTAGTATATGTCTTATAGTACTTCATATTACTCTATAGCAAGTATATTCCCTTTCAGAAGATGAGGGGAAAAGTGTGGCTTGGAGGGCTTATGTGACTTATGGAGGTCCTAGGGTCAGTTAGTAGAAAAACAGAAAGAAAAAAAAAAATAGGACTTTTTTTTTTTTAAAGATGTGGGGTACCACTCAGGGTTAGGTATGCAAATAGTCATTGTACAGGTAAAGTTTGGGCCTCACTTTGGTCCCCACTTCACTTGGTTTTGAGATCAGGTACCCATATTGATGAAGTGTGGGTACTCCATCCCCACCTGTGGTTTTCCACTACTGCCAATTCCTTTCTTAAAGTATTATGATAATTGTTCAGGGACTGCTTATGAGAAAGAACATATGGTACTCAGTTCTTGTTTCCATGATAGATCACTGAGTATTATAGACTCTAAGTCCTTCCAAGTAAATAGCAGCACTTTTAATGCAGTCAATACTTTTTCCAAGTTAGCCAGAACAGAGCAGGTCTACTCCTCTTAGGTACCTAAAGGCCTAAAATTCATCAACATGGAGACACGTATTTGAAAACCACACCAAGATAGCATGCAACGGACAAGAAAATAGAAATGCTAAAACTCCTTTTGTATGACGTGTATTCCATGGTTTTGTGGTGAAGAAGTATGAGTTTAGGGAACTAGATACTAGAGAAAAAATAATCATCTCCCTTCACTTGCTGGGAACCACCAGTGCACCAGGCCAAGAGGAGAGGATGATTTAGGGGCACGTGTACAATTAAACTGGAAAGTTAAAGTACTGAGTTGTTTCAGATGACTTTTATAAACAAGAGTAAACTGTACCCTAGCTCAAGTATACGAGAATCTGTAATACACTCATCCAGACAGGATGAACAAGACATTTAAAATGATGACATACTCAGTAATAACCACATATGAAAACCTTTCATTTAAGGAATAGAACTTATGAAATATAAAAGAATTACATAGATAAACCCAACCTTAGACTCTATTTTTTTCAGACACATTTCTCCCCTTTCACAATTTTGAATGCCAAAAGAGATCCTTATAAAAGTATATCTCCTATGCCAACAATTGTCAATGGAACACAGATTCTGTATACATCATATGACCAATTCAGCTGGTGCCCCTCATAGACAGTCTACACAGCTAATAATCATGTATAAAATGACAGTTACCAGCTAGGCGCGGTGTTCAAGCCTGTAATCCCGGCAACTTTGGGAGACCGAGGCAAGAGGATTGTCTGAGCCCAGGGGATCAAGACCAGCCTGGGCAACTTGGTGAGACTTTGTCTCTAATGTAACAAAAAATGAGCTGGGCGTGGTAGCGTGCCTGTAGTTCTAGCTACTTGGAAGGCTGAGGCGGAAGGATCGTCTGAGCCCAGCAGGTCTACGCTGGGGTGGCCGTGAGTGTGCCACTGCACTCCAGCCTGGGTGACAGAGTGAGACTCTGACTCAAAAAAAAAAAAAAAAATGACAGTTACCTTGGGTCTCTTCACATAGCTCTATAACCAGATTCCTAATTTGGTGTTTCCTGCATAAGAGACAGGCTCAGCTTAGTTATTAGTAAGCACTGTATGATCGTTTTACCCTGATACTAAATAGCAATGTGCTTCAACCACTACCACTACCCTTCTACTACTCAGATGTTAACCACTGAAACAAAATTTATCTGTGTCGCCGAAAATTTACCTATGTCGCCGGACCCATCTGTTAAAAATATGAAACCTAGAAACTGGTTGAAATGAGGCTTTTTTAAAAGAAAAAAAATGGCTAAAATGGTAAATTTTGCATTGAGCATATTTTACCATAATAAATTAAGCATTTTTCCTTATCCACATCATTTTAGAAAAGGCAGGGCTTTGAGATCAAACTCCAGCCATTAAACTCTGGGGACATTCCCCACCCACTCTAAGACTCAGCTTCCTCTTCTGTTAAATGGGGTCACTGAGTTCACAGCAATATTAAAAGCCTGAGATACACACAGGCACAGAGCAGGACCTCCAAGGGAAGATTATTTTTATTTGTTCATTCACAGTTAATGTATTTACTCAGTAAAACTGCACCACACATAATTTAGATGCTTGTAGGAAGCATTTTTCCCCACATTAAAGTTGTCAGAAGAAAACTCCTCTTCCCCATTCCTTTGGTTTCTAAGATTTTTTTTTTCCTGAAACCTTCAAATTCTTTTTGTCTTATTTCACAATTTGGTTCAGAACCCAAGAAAAAAAAAAGAAGTGTCATTTACTGCACACCAATTCCCACCCCCTGAAATGTGCCAGAAACTGAAAGGTAGACAAAAAGCAACTGGGAAAGTAATGCTGTTACCTTGTTAAACAAGGAGACTAGCCAGGCTCGGTGGCTCAGCCTGTAATCCCGTGCATCTCTACAATAAATAAAAAAATTAGCTGGACGTGGCAGCGTGCGCCTGTAATTCCGGCTATTTGGAAGACTGAGGCGGAAGGATCGGCAGAGCCCAGCAGGTTGAGGTTGCAGTGGCCTAGAGCGGCCACTGCACTCCAGTCTGGGGGACAGAGTGAGACTCCAACTCAAAAAAATAAAAATAAAAAATAAAATAAAATAAACAAGGAGGCTTTGGGCCAGACCAATCAGAAGCCACCTCTAGTGCAACACTTTGGTTTGTGCCCTCAGGCAACCAGCTTCAAGCTCTGATCACCTGGGCTGGCAGTTCCAGCCTAGGTGAGATTTTCACCTTGGTAGGTCATGCAGCCTATGGTGGCTCTGTCCAAAGGCAAGCAACTAAGACAACCGATGATGCTCTCCCTAAGCAAATGGCCAGTGGGTTCTGCAGGTCTGATGCAGGCCCTGAGCCAGGGCCCAGGCTCCACACAAGCTCAAGCTTAATGATGCAGGCTGTTGTGGCTTGACCTTGAGCAGAAGGGCAGGCAAGGCCCTGGCTTGTAAGCAGATACCCACTTCAGCAGGCAAGGCTGTGACTATAAAAGAAAGGGTGTTGTGGTGGTTCCTCAGAAAAATTAAACTACCATTACCACACAATCCAGCAATTCCACTTCTAGACATACACCCAAAGTGACAGCAGAGACTTGAACAGATGTTTGCACACCCATGTTCATAGCCACATCATTCACAATAGCCAAAAGGTGGTGGGGGGACCCCAAAGATCCATTGAGGAATAGATATACAAACTGTTAATACGTGCAAAAGAATATTATTCGGCCTTAAAAAGGAATACAATTCTGATACATGCTATAACATGGATGAACCTTGAAGACACTACACTAAGTGAAATAAGCCAGATACAGAGGAACAAATATTGCATGATTCCATTTATATGCGGGACCTAGAATAGATAAACTCATAGCGACAGAAAGTAGAACAGTAGTTGCCTAGAGCAAAGGGGAGGAGATAAAGCAGAGTTGTTGTTTAATGAGCATGGAGCTTCAGTTGGGGGTGATGAGAAAGTTCTGGAGATGGATGGTTGTGGTGACCGCACAACTGTGAATGTACTCAATGCCACTGAACTATATGTGCAAAAATGGTTAAAATGGTAAATTTTGTGTAGTGTATACTTTACCACAAGAGGAAAGGGGAAAGGGAATTAACTAGATGGAGCTGAAACAGAAAAGGGAAGCTTCTGGACCAGCGGATACAAAAATTGCAGCCAGATTGGGGGTGGGGGGTGGGTTCTGGTGTTCAGCACTGTAGGGTGACTGTGGTAAGCTATAATTCACAGTATATTTCCAAAAAGCCAGAATAGGTAATTCTGAATGTTTACAACACAATGAAACAATACATGCTTGAGGTGATGGATAAGGCAATTACCCTGAGTTGATCATTACACACTTATACATGTATCAAGATATCACTGTGTATCGCTAACATATATACCATTTTACATGTCAACTAAAAAGAAAAGGAAAGAGAAAAGAAAAGGAAACTCTGGCCGGGCTTGGTGGCTCAGCCTGTAATCCTGGCCTTTGGGAGGTTGAGGTGAGTGGATTGCCTGAGCCCGCGGGCTCAAGACCCGCCTGAGCAGCGAGACCTCATCTCTACAATAAATTAAAAAAAAAAAATCAGCCAGGCATGGTAGTGCATGCCTGTAATTCCGGCTACTTGGAAGGCTGAGGCAGAAGGATCGCCGGAGCCCAGCAGGTCGAGGCTGCGGTGGCCGGGAGCAGCCACTGCACTTCAGTCTGGGCGACAGAGTGAGACTCCAACTCAAAAAAAAAAAGAAAAGGAAACTCTGAAGGCCAGGTTAAGCAGACATCAAAAGAGAAATGGAGATTGCCTGAGATCTAATTGAGAAGATATTCAAAATGGGGAAAGATTTAGAGCTTATTGGAGCTTACAAAAAAAAAAACCTAATAAAATAAGACAGGCACGATCTCAGCAGACTAGAATTATCCCCCCCCAAAAACCAGGATTCAGTTTTAGGAACTACAAAGGAACACACGTTTAAACCTCCCATAGAAGGAACAATGAAGGAGTTACATATACCCTCAAAGAGCAAGGGTTAAATAAACCTGAGCAGGCTTCCCGGTGGGGACTGTAGAATGCTCAGGACATTATGGGGTGGACATACAGTTACTGGGAAGATGTTTGAGAATTATTACAATTACTGGAAATACTTTTGAGAAATCTATGGCCTTAGGACACAGTCAAGAGAAGGCCTACAGCAAAGAGGAAACCATTAAAGGGGAACCAGTCAGGACAGGAAAAGCTGAGCCCAGGCCTAACTCCAATGTTGGTCAGATAGGAGTATCTTTTAGGTAAGTTTATACAAAGCAGCAAAGAGAAGTAAGATTTGTTTGAACAATAGGTGTTTTTAGTAGACCCAGAATTTGATTTTATCTCTTTGGCTTTGGGAGAACTCACCCCCAAAATCTAGATTAATTATCTACAGGAAAAATAAATACCAAGACCAGAAAGTTAAGAAAACGGGGAAGAAAGGAATGCACTAAGAAGTTCAGAAAGAAAGAGACCAACACAAGAAGCTACTTAGATTGCTAGAAACTCAATTGAGCTTTCCTAAGAGGAAGAGGACAACAATGGGGGCCAAGCAGACCCTGAGGGCACAGCCTACTACTGCAGAAAACAAAGGGACAAGCCCAACCTGGGACAGGGTGACCCAAGCCCAGGGAGTACCACCCTCTGGGCCCTTAAGGTCGCAAGCTTCTTTGGTGTCAGCAACAGTTCCCTTCCCGGGATTCTGCTGAGAACAAGGCTCTGGTCAAAATAAGTGGGATAGAAAGGGGAAATCCTTCCCTGAGAAGTAGGTTCCAGAAGCCTCCATGAGTCCACAGTAAGAGGTAATGGAAATCACCCTGTGCAGAGATCTCGATGTCTCTGCCCACAGACTTTGCACATGCTGCCCCTCAAGAGAGCTTGACACCATTCAGCACAGGAAAGCCAGAAACAAGGGCACAAGAAGAAACAGAAACTGCACATGCAAGAAGGCTAGCAGACCTAGCAACGGAAATTTCTAACCTCTGAGGGAAGAACAGAATGTCTCGGATGCCTCTTCCTGAGAGGGGAGGCAGTAGGCACAGTAACCTCAGAGGATGGAAATTAGCCTCCTGACTAATGAACAGCAAACTCTCTCGGCCAAGGGTAAGTGCAAAGGTCTCCGACTCTAAACAACCCGTGTGAATTGAAGTAGAAACCAAGGTGATGCTGTCTCTACACTCCATCCCTCAGCAAGTATGAAGTGCTAGCAACAATTCTGCCTTAGTGCCTGAAGGGACAGGTCTAAGGAGAATGTTTTCCAAATTTTGTAGATGTGAAGTTGGTGATCTGATATTCTTGTGTGTCTTAACTACGATTCTAGGTTGGGTGCTGTTGCTCAAGCCTATAATTCCCAGCACTTTGGGGGGCTGAGGTGAGAGGATTGCTGAGTCAGGAGTTCATGACCAGTTTAGGCAACAGAGTGAGACCTCATCTCTACAAAAAAAAAAAAAAGTCAAAAAATTAGCCAGGCATGGTGGCAGATGCCAATAGTCACAGCTATTCAGGAGGCTGAGAAAGAAGGATGGCTTGAGCCCAGGAGGTCGAGGCTGTCATGAGCCATGATTGTGCCACTGTACTCCAGTCTAGGTGACAAAGTGAGATCCCAACCTGGAAAAAAAAAACAAAAAAGATTCTAGACTCAAGTTAGGCTCAAGAGAGACTTAGTATGGAACTACTATACATTCTGAAGCCCTGGGGAAACCACACACATTCTAGTAAGAGCACTGCTGAGAGTTCCCGCAGCACACAGGCATGGAGAACCTCTCTGGTTAAAACAAAGGAAACAAGAAACTGGGGAGGACTTCAAATTCTTTGGATGTTAACTCACAAGCCAGATAATTTGATATAGGAGCATTAACCTTTCACGTCTTGCCAGGGGCTTCAATCTCTGAATTGTATGTTTTTCCCTGAGAGTTTCATAATAGAAGAGGGTTAATATTCAAGAGCTTTTTTTTTTTTTAAAGTGATAAATGCATCTGAGCTAAGTGCCAGGTGCTGGTTCTAAGCTCTTTACATGAATTAATTAATCAGTAGCTATAGCAATCCTATCAGAAAGGGCTATTATTATATATTTTACACATAAACAAAGAGACAAGATTAGGTGGCTTGGCGTAGGTCACTCAGAACCAAGATTTTCAGCCAGGTGGTCTGGTATAGAATCTATCTTCCTAATCATGCCCATGATATGGCTCCATGACAGGCATCTTTCTATGGCTGGTGTTTTCTGCTGCCGTATCTTAATGCTGTTATTTTATCCCATCACAGATACCTTGATAAACTGTACTGGATTTTGTAGTTGAAAAGAATTGGGGATGGGGAAACAGATGAGGAAGTGAACTTTCAGTCTTGGGTAGAGTGTGGCCTTGGAGCAGACTTTAGTGAATTTATCTAATCCATCTTAGAGCATTCTAGGAGCAAACGTAATGGTGTAGGGGAGTGGGAGGGTGGGAATAGGGGTTAGCTCCAAGGGCGGGGGGGAACAGGCCCAGAAAGGTAGGAGGGGACAGGGCTGAAAATTGGCTAATCACCTCAGGCTTAATAATCAGTAATTCTAGCCAGGCTCGGTAGCTCAGCCTGTAATCCCGCGCCTCTGGGAGGCTGAGGTGAGTGGATTGCCTGAGCCCACAGGTTTGAGACCCGCCTGGGCAGCGAGACCTCATCTCTACAATAAATCAAAAAATTAGCCGGGCGTGGTAGCGCGCGCCTGTAGTTCCGGCTACTTGGAAGGCTGAGGCGGAAGGATCACCGGAGCTCAGCAGGTCAAGGCTGCGGTGGCCAGGAGTGGCCACTGCACTCCAGTATGGACGACAGAGTGAGACTCCAACTCAAAAAATAATAATAATAATAATCAGTAATTCTGAAGGGTCAAGAGCACAAAAATCGAGAGTGTTATAAGAAAAGGATGCTCTGTCCCTAAATACTCCTGCCCCTCTTCCCAAGCCTTCATCTCTCCTCCAAGGTAGTGGGGTTGCCTCGTTATTGGCAATAGACAAGGGTCCTGTGCTGTAGGAAGTGAAGAAGAGGCCCTTGGAGAAGGTGGTTTCTTTCCTTCCTTCTATGTCCTGGGAAGGGTGTCTGTCCTTCAGACTCAAACTTCTCTCCTAGTGAGCCACCCACAGTCTAACCTAAGGGACAAGCAGTTAGAAACTCCAGGCTCTCTGACCTCAGCTGACACAGGAGCATATGGTTTATCAGTAATATAAAGATGGTTTTAGTTCTCTAACTCCCGTTTCTCACACATTCACTGATTCACAACTTGGTCAGGAAGAAGGTATTATTTATTAGGCATCTTTAAGTATTTTAAAAATATCATAATATAGGACCAGACACAGTGGTTCATGCTTGTAATCTTAACACTTTTGGGAAGCCGAGGAGTCCTCCCTAGGACTGCTTGAGCCTAGGAGTTCAAAACCAGTCTAGGCAACAAAGCAAGACCTTATCTCTACAATAAGCTAACATAAATAAGCCAGCAGTGGTGGCACACGCCTGTAGTCCCAACTACTCGGGAGGCTGAGACGGAAGGATCGCCTGAGCCCAGGTCATGAGCAACAGAGTGAGATCTTAACTAAATAAAAAAAAATAATATAATAAACATTTGAAAGAAATCAAAGGAAGATCTGTGTCTCAGAACTTCATAAACAGCAGCTTATAATTTTTTTCTTTTGAAGATTCATTTATTCAACTGGCAATGGTTTATTTACTACATGTCATATTGCCAGACTGTGCCTGGTGACAGGAAAACAAAGACTAGAGCGTAATTCCTGTTCTCAAGGAGTTTATAATCTAGTCAAGGGAAACACATACACGAAACAAGAGCTTCTGAGTGTTACACATGCTATAACAGGGATCTCTCAGGGTCAGTAGGGTGCCAGTCAATTCTCCAGGGAGGCAAAAACAGAGACAAAATAAACATCCAGTTACAAAAGGGACCAGGAAACTGTTCTCATAGTAGTCAAGAAAGCAGAGACTTCAAAGCAGTCAACAGGAGGGAGATGGAGAACGAAGAGACCGCGCTGAGTCTACAATAAAAACAAGGGAAGAAGAGTACCCATACCACCCAGTGTTTTTCTCTTTCTAGAGCCTTCTTTGTGCTTCCTTCCTTTTTCCCACTCAGCAGCCCTTCTCTCTCCCCTTTCCAAGTTCCCATTCCATGGAAACATTCTCACTTGAGGCTCTAATGAAAAAAAAAAAAATTCAAAAGTTTAAGCAGGTTCCCTTTTTTTAAAAAAAGCTATATTCAGAAGTAAGCAGACAGTATAAGCAATAGTATATATTTACTTAACATAGAATAATAGTATATATTTACCTAACATAGAGTAATAACTTTCTAGAGCATGACAGCCTATTGTTTTAATGTAAAAAGAAAGATCGAACAACTCATGGCCACCCTAGCATCAACCTGCTGGGCTCCAGTTATCCTTCCACCTCAGCCTTCCAAGAAGCCAGAACTACAGGCGTGTGCTACTATGCCCAGCTAATTTTTTATTTATTGTAAAGACGAAGTCTCGCCAAGTTGCCCGGACTGGTCATGAACCAGTGGGTTCAGGCAATCCCCTCTCCTTGGTTACCCAATGTGCTGGGATTACAGGCTGAGCCACCGAGCCCAACCCAAACAACTGTTATCATGCAAAGAAGTGTTCCATGTTTGCAGGAATTCTCAGCCACCATACTCAGAAAACTATGTATTTCATTTGACTCATTCGTGTAAGGCCATCAGGAAAACGGGACCACCCCACAGGACCTCAATGATGACTTCCTCTGTTCTCTATTTCACATCTCCAAACCCTAGGTCAGACTTTTGCAAATTATTTGGTGATAAGCAACGTGACCGTTTCCATTTCTCCTCTACCAAACTGTGGTGGAAAACGCTTTTCTTGCTCTCCTCACACTGATTTCACAGTCTCTCTTCCAGACTGCCATGTCTAATTGACAGGGATCAGCACCCAAGAAGGCAAGTAACAGGCAGCAACTCGGGGAACCCTCCCCCCAAAGCTGGCAAGAAGCAGGCTGCAGGCAGCCTGGGACTTCAGTCCTTGCCCAGCACCTGTCCCTGGCAGGCTGGCACAAGAGTTTGACATCACACACCAAAAGCCATGCCCATTTTAAAAGGTTAGGAACTCCTGGTCTCAGAGGTATTAGATATCACACAGAATATCCCAAGATAATCCCTCCTGCACGAATCCAGCAACATGATGCTGCCGTAAGGGAGAAGATCCCACATCCACATCCACATCCACACCCAGGAAAAACACCAAAAGGAGACAACACCACATTAATTATGGGGACCTCAGCTGAACATAACTGTTCATAACATATGCTACATCCTACCATATGTTTATAGCTAAAATCACAGAGCACATCTTGGTCTTGGGGTTCATTTTCATTATTTCATTTCTCTGGTTTTCCCATGGTTTCTTATAATCACATGATAATGTCTTATGATCCCAGAATATCCTGAAGAGATCATCTCTCTTTTAGACAATTCAATAATACCACACACACACACACACA
>NW_007258884.1:478607-500529 GCF_000164805.1 Carlito syrichta | reverse complement strand
CCACCACCACCTTTACTTGGTAGAACTGTGTCATAAATTTTCCTCTAACTTTGAAACTTCTCTGAATTTCCCATATTGCCTTATAATTACATTTCTAACAATAACATTACTTACAATGACTCCAATAATAATAATTTAAGTTCTTTTAGACATCCCAAACAAGCTATGGCTAGTGACCTTATACGTCAGATTCTCAGACAATGCCCACTTTAAGTTTTGTTTTGCTCAAATAAATCACTAGAAATACTCCGCACATCTCAATGGTTTAGATCCAACACAGCACTAAAGAAAACATTAAAACAGTAAAATGTCTTGCTTTCTCATGAGCCTAACGTAACTATATTTACATGCTACATCCTACCATATGTTTATAGCTAAAATCACAGAGCACATCTTGCTTATTTGCTATTCATATGTCAGACATTCCCACACAGGCATCATGATCACGATTCAGAAGAACTCCTTAACATTCTACTATGTTGATAGGCTTAAATGTTATCAAATCCTCTTTCCACTGTTGGGCCTTTAAGTTTTTGCCATAATAAAAATGTTGTAAAGAACATTTTATGTGCCCTTATCTCTCCCGGATCATGAGTTACTAAGTCAATAAATATGAAAATCATTATGGTATTTACTATATTTGGGGAAAACTGAAAGCCTACTGAGCTGGTATTGGACCAAACACGCCCTTACTACCAAAAAAAAAAAAAAAGAGCTATTCTTAATAGTTATTTGCTGACTCAGCTCTCGACCTCTACAGGCAACTTAAACTCCAAGTCCATTCTACAATTTCTAAAATAAGAATAATACCACCTGCCCTGGTAGTAAATCTGCTGAAGGTCAAACTGGTTGATTTGGCAAAAAGGTGAGGCGATACAAATCTGAGATGCTGTGACCAGTAGATAAGCTATTTGGGGATCTCAATTCAGTTCCCATTGACTCATTTATCTATTAAAAACTCTGGGAGCCCTCAGTGGACTCAATGATAAGTTGATACCGTAATCATAAAAATGAGAAAGAAGCAGGTCCTGTCCCAGAGAACATCATGGAGGAGCGAGGGAGAGACAACCTGAGACAGTAAGCATTAAGGTGAGGGGAGGACCAAGTGCCATGGGGACCCAGGACACAGCCTTCATGGGTGCCAGCAGGGGCAATATGGGAACTGAGTCTTGAATGGTGGAATCAGAAGAATAATTAGAATGGGATAAAAGCTTATGAGAGTAAGACAGCTTGAAAAAAGGGATGGCATGTGCTGGGAATGAGTTGAGGCCAGAGTTCAGAGGAGAGGGCAAGGAACTCTGAGCCTAGAGAGAGAAGCTGGACCCAGGTTAGGCAAGATCCTGGATGCCAAGCTAAGGGGCTTGGACTTTATCCTGAAACAAGAGGAGACCCAGCTAATTCAGTAACTGGGGAAGACATCAGCAGCAGCAAGATGACATGGGAACTAGCGTTTAGAAAGAACGTCTTTCTAGGCCAGGTGTGGTGGCTCAAGCCTATAATCCCAGCACTTTGGGAGGCCATCAAAAAAATTAGCCAGGCGTGGTGGCACATGCCCATAGTTCTAGCTACTTGGAAGGCTGAGGCAGAAGAATCACCTAAGCCCAGCAGGTCAAGGCTGTGGTGACCGTGAGCATGCCACCGTACTCAGCCTGGGCAACAGAGTGACACTCTGACTAAAAAAAAATGACTGGAAGAATAACTCAGTGGCAAATATGACAAGACTGCAACAAAAGCAAAGGGACCTCAAATTCTCACTCAGACCCACTGCAACAGTGACTTCTCATCAATAAAAAACAAGGTTCACATGAAAAGGGGTACAAGGTTCACCACAGCCTTGACCTGCTGGGCTTAGGTGATCCTTCTGCCTCAGCCTTCCAAGTAGCTAAAACTATGGGCATGTGCCACCACGCCTGGCTAATTTTTATGACGGCCTCCCAAAGTGCTTGGATTACAGGCTTGAGCCACCACGCCTGGCCCCAGTTGTTCTTTCTCCACACCAGTTCAGGCAATCTTAACTCCTTATGCTTCCCTACTGTCTTAGTCCATGTGGTGTACTATAATAAATGCCTTAGACTGGGTAATTTATAAACAACAGAAATTTATTCCTCACGGTTCTGGAGGTGGGAAATTCCAAGATCAGGCACCAAGAGATACAGTGTCTGGTGAGGTCAATTCCTCACAGAGGGCTCCTGCTATGTGTCCTCACATGGCAGAACAGACAATCTCCTTCAGGCCTCTTTTAGAGGACAGAAATCCCATCCATGAGGGCTGCGTCCTCATAACCTAGTCACCTCCCAAAGGCCTTACTGCTTAATACCATTGCATCGGGGATTTGATTTCTGCACATGAAATTGGGGGGAGGGGGTAGGCATAGGTATTCAGGCCACAGCACCTACTTTCTTTCCAACAGCAGATACATATGTACAACAAAGAAGGAAAATGTATGCCCTCCTCCCCAATAATTCAGCAATTCCTATTAAAAAATGGAGCCAGGGCTGGGTTCAGTGGCTCAGCCTGTAATCCCACGCTTTGGGAGGCTGAGGTGAGTTAATTGCCTGAGCCCATGGGTTCAAGACTCGCCTGGGCAACTTGGTGAGACCTCACCTCTACAATAAATCAAAAAAAATTAGCCAGCGTGGTAGCTACTTGGAAAGCTGAGACAGAAGGATCACCAGAGCCCAGCAGGTCGAGGCTGCGGTAGCCAGGAGCATGCCACCGCACTCCAGTCTGGGCAACAGAGTGAGACTCCAAATCAAAAAAAAAAAAAAATGGAGCCAGAAAGAAGTTAGATAGACAATGAATCCCACAAACACTCTTGGTTTTCAGCAGAAGAGAATAAGCCATTTAATCCAATTGAACTAAGCAGGAAAAAATGCAAAAATCAAATATGAATGGGTAATATACACAGTAGAAAAGGACAAAAATGAGCCTAAACCATAAAAACTGAGATACTCTTAGTAATTATTCACTGGCTCTCCAGTTTATTTTACACAATGAATAAACGTCTTGTTATTCCAGAAAATAAATTGGATATTAAACTCAGGAATCATAATAAGAGGCCAAAATCAATTATAATCTATAGGACATCATAAATACAAACATTTTTCCCTATTAATAAAAATAAGCAGCCTGTAATCCCGCGCCTTTGGGAGGCTGAGGTGAGTGGATTGCCTGAGCCCGCGGGTTCGAGACCCGCCTGGGCAGCGAGACCTCATCTCTACAATAAATCAAAAAAAAATCAGCCGGGCCTGGTAGCGCATGCCTGTAATTCCGGCTACTTGGAAGGCTGAGGCGGAAGGATCGCCAGAGCCCAGCAGGTCGAGGCTGCGGTGGCCGGGAGCGGCCACTGCACTCCAGTCTGGGCGACAGAGTGAGACTCCAACTCAAAAAAATAAAAAATAAAAAAAAATAAAAAAATAAAAATAAGATCAAATAAAATGGACTTTTTTTGTAACCATTTTTCCCAAATATATGCTTTTTTGGAAAAGGACGACAAAATAGCAAATAATGTCCCTTTCAGAACACTTTGACAAAGTTACACTCTGTGATTTTGTGTCAAGCTTTGTACAGGGTGCATTACATGTGTTCACTTAATGCTTCCAGCAAGAGGCAGTGTGGTTCAGTGGAAAGCACACAGGTTAGGAATCAGATTGATTTAGGTATAAGATCGGCTTTTTTACTTCATGCAGGCAATTAATGGTTCCTCCAACTTGTATCCCTTGAAAAACACCTCTTTTTATTTTTTTAGCATTATTTAAACCTGATGTTTGTCACAGACATCTACCTCTTGTAGCAGCTTAGGAAGGAATAGAATCAACTGTCACCACAGAATGTCCGTACGAGGTAATCTGCAGCAAGTTGCAAGGACATGTATGCAATCAGAACATCTCTGCTCACAATTTCTAGTTGCTACCTTAGAAAGCTACCTTCAGGAAGTGTGAGGTAAGGTCAGTGACAGTCCCCTACATCTGAAAAACCCAACCTGGCCAGCTAATCCCCTGGGACGAGAGCTCCTCTGTTCTCTGTCACACTCACTTCTCCATGTAGATATGAAGTTCACACTCATGTACCTGAACCCGAAGGCTGGAGAAGGGCCCCTGTATAGCCCCAGCTTTTCCTCAATGACCGATTTATATACCTTGTTCTGGCAATCTCTCTAAAGCCTCCTCGAAACTGTGCTTTAAATGCTATTTGGTAAGAACTCTCTGTTTATCCCTGGATGTATAAGAAAAACAACTTTTGGCCAGGTGCAGTGGCTCACACCTGTAATTCCAGTACTCTGGAAGGCCAAGGCAGGATGATTACTTGAACCCAGGAGTTTTGAGACCAGCCTGGGCAGCACAGCAAGACACTCGTCTTTACAAAAAAAAAAATGTTAACAGGCCATTGCCTTGCTAAGTGATGGTCTGGCCATGTGTTCTTTCAGCTATGGCCACCGCCGTGTTTTCCTAAGCTTCGGACCCCTCCCCTACCTTGGGGAGGTGAATCCTCTCTCTCTAATTTACTTTCTAAATAAACTATATTTTCTAACCTAAAAAAAAAAAGGTTAACAAATTTAGCCAGGTGTGGTGGTGCATGCCTGTAGTCCCAGATACTCTGGAGGCTAAAATGGGAGGATTGCTCAAGACTAGGGTTTTGAGACCAGGCTGGGTCACATAGTGAGACCTCTTCTCTACAAAAAAAAGAATAATTAATAAGATTTGCAAACTTACAAAGTAACAGTCAGAGAACAACGCCAAGACCCCTGAGCTGATAATCCAGGTGAAATAAACAGCGTTAGTTTTCAGCACTCAAGTTCTAGGCGCTGTCCTGGAGCATCAGTCCCTCCTCATCCTGATACATAACTAGCTCAGCTTCTTGCTGTCTGAGCGTCAGTGAAGGGAACGGTGTGAAGTAGTTCCCTCCACACATATCACAACATCATGTGCAAAACATGCATATGCTTTCTTCCTGCTTCTAACTTCATTTCTCCTGATGGAATATATTGCTGGGTTTGCAGAAACATCTGTCATCTTCTATGATTACTTTGGGAACTCACTTTTTTTTTCAAGTTTAGATAGCTCTGATAGTTCATAACCATCTTAAAAATGCCATTTGAATCCTGTGTCCTTAATTTACAGCATCAAGCACGTCGTCCAGGTTCTGATTCATACTCCCATACTCCGTGGCTGGTGACATATTTCCACTGTTTTTCCTTTTCTGGTCAGCATTTCACAAATGGAAGAGTCAAGAAGCACCTGCTAATTCTGGAGCCTTCACCTCCCAGACTATTTACGTTCAGGGATCCTGGGGCACACATCCTTTTTATCCTCTGCTTGTGTTTAAGCCAGATAATGTTTTAAATACACACTGAATCATACTAAAATCTAATTCTATTTCGATTCATCTATAAGGCAAACATGAACACATCACCAGCCTGTACTGTTCACCCACTCACACACACACAAAAAGTTAAAAAATTATACAGCCCTAGTGCTTCAGTGAAAATACTTTAAAACTATTTTCATGTTAGTCTCATTTTCTTTTTCATGATGATTCAACTACCGCACAGAAAACAATTTTATTTCTTCTCGAAATCTCAAAGTGTACTCCTAAACAAAATGATTTCTCTTCATGGGGAACTAAGGGGACAAATTAAAGAAAAATTGATGACATATTTACTTCTGAATAAACCTTCTCACTCAGGTATACTTTCAAGCTCTATATTGGAGAAGAGGCAATTTTGCTTTAAGCACCATTCACACTCTCTATCACCTTTGAAAGAGCCTCGTCTCCTGAACCTACTCACCTCCACAGCCCTGGTTGGTGGGCTCCTGACCACAGACAGAGTAAAAAGCGTGAAACAGACAAAATGTCAAAATAAAGACATTCTCTTCTGGGAAAGGATAGCTGGCGACCTTACAGCCACTTAAAACACAACAACAAACGCTTATATATATGCAGTTTAAATGCTGAAATATTACAGTCAGAATTTTTTTCTTGAGGAATGTCAGAATGATTTCTTAGGCTTAAATTTTGTAAGTTTTTGCCTTAGGTATAATAAACCTTTAAAAACACTTTAAAATGTCTTTTTCTGAATCACAGTAAAATGAAAGCAATGGAAAAAATTGCCTTTAGATTTTTCTGATATTCAGATTTTAAAATCCTGGTTTCTAACAAAAGAGCAGCCAAAAAAAAAATTTTATCCACAAACTCTGAAATGTATTCCATACTGTAACATCACAAGAGTAGGGACACTGTGTTGTGTTCACAACACTATCATTTATTGAACACTCAAGAAATAATGTTCAATAACTATTTTTTTTTTTTTTTGAGTTGGATTCTCACTGTCGCCCCGACTGGAGTGCAGTGGCCGGGCTCCGGCGATCCTTCTGCCTCAGCCTTCCAAGTAGCTGGAACTCAGCTACAGGCGCATACTACCACACCTGGATAATTTTTTTGATTTATTGTAGAGATGAGGTCTCGCCAAATTGCCCAGGTCGGTCTCGAACCCGTGGGCTCAGGCAATCCACTCACCTCAGCCTCCCAAAAGCGCAGGATTACAGGCTGAGCCACCGAGCCTGGCTTCAATAACTATTCTTGACTGACTTATGGGGAGAGCTATGGCCAAAAGAAGCCACCTTAGAAAGTAAATTAACTGCCAGGCTTGGTGGCTCAGCCTGTAATCCTGCGCCTTTGGGAGGCTGAGGTGAGTGGACTGCCTGAGCCCGCGGGTTCAAGACCCGCCTGGGCAGGCGAGACCTCATCTCTACAATAAATCAAAAAAATTAGCCAGGTGTGGTAGCGTGTGCCTGTAGTTCCAGCTACTTGGAAGGCTGAGGCAGAAGGGTCGCCAGAGCCCAGCAGGTAGAGGCTGCGGTGGCTGGGAGTGGCCACTGCACTCCAGTCTGGGCGACAGTGAGACTCCAACTCAAAAAAGAAAGTAAGTTAACTAAACCCCACAGGTCTTAGTATAAATGAAAAATGAAGGAAAATCCTGTAGCTGACAATAGAGTCAAAGATTAGAGAATCAACAGGATACCAAGACAATTCAATGGGAAAATAACTATTTCAAAACAAATGGTACCAGAACTACTAGATGCAAAAGCATAAATATGAACTCCTTCATCACACTATATACTAAAATGTAAAGTCATGATAGGTCATAAACCTAAATGTAAACTATAAAACCAAATAAACTATAAAACTCTTAAAAGAAAACATGAGTGAATCTTTATAACATTGGGTATTTTTAGGTAATACTAAAAACATAAGTGACAAAAGAAAAAGCAGAGAAACTAGATGACATCAAAATTTAAATATTTTGTACTTCAAAGAGTACCATCAAGAAAATGAAAAGACAACCTACAGAATGGGAGAAAATATTTGCAAACCATGTACCTGATAACGGTTCAATAACCAGAATTTAAAACTCTTACAAAAAAAGATAACACAATTTAAAGATGGGCAAGAATATGAACAGACACATCCCAAAATGGTCAATGAGCATATGAAAGGATGCTCAATGTCACTAGTCATTATGGAAATGCAAATCAAAACCACATGAGATACCTCTTCATGCCTATTAGGATGGCTACCGGAAAAAAAAAGTAAGATAACAAGAGTTGGCAAAGTTGTGTGGTAGGATTACAAGATGAAGCAACCACTTTAGAAAACAGTTTGATAGTTCCTCAAAACATTAAACACAGGATTACCAAATGACCCAGCAAAATTTCACTCTTAAGCATACACCCAAGAGACAAGAAAAGATACATCCGCACAAACTTATATATGAATTTCCATAACATTATTCATAATAGCCAAAGTGGAAACAACCCAAATGTCTACCAATTGATAAATAGTCAAACAAAACGTGACATATCCATACAATGGTATATTATTTGGCAATAAAAAGAAATGAAAGACATGGATGAAACTTGAAAACATGCTAAGACAAAGAAGCCAATCACAAGAGACCACACACTCCATTTGTATAAAATTACCAGAACAGGTAAATCTATAGAGACAGAAAACGGGACTGAGGCAATGAAAATGTTCTAAAGTTAGACAGTGATGACTCAATTCTGTGGATATATTAAAATTCACTGACCGGTATACTGCAAATGGGCAGATTTTATGGTTTGTGAATTATATCTCAATAAATATGTTTAAAAACGTAAACAGGCAGTTTCTCTCACCCATGCCACCAGCTCTGGCATGTCTTCATTTCTTCTCTCTTCTTTCTCTAATAAGTTTTGAAAACTTAAAAAAAAAAAGTAAATAAGCCCAAGCATAGTAGTCCACACCTGCAATCCCAGCACTCTGGGAGGCTGAGGCGGGAGGGATTGCTTGAGGTCAGCCTGGGCATCATAGTGAGAGCTTGTCTCTACAAAAAAATCAACAAATAAATTAGCCAGGCATGGTAGTGCGTGCCTGTAGTTCCAGTTACTCAGGAGGCTGAGGTGGGAGGATTGTTTCAGCCCAGGAGTTCAAGGCTACAGTGAGCCGTGATTATGCCCACTACACTCTAGCCTGCATAACAGAGTAAGATCCTGTCTCTCAATAAATAAGTAAGCAAACAAACAAACAAAAAAGAGAAGAAACAGAGAATTTGGTATCTGCTGAAGCAGAAACAAAGACCACAAAAAGCCAAGTCAACGGCATGGTAGGCCACAGGGCAGGCAGCAACAGAAACCTGTTCCCGTGAGGATAGCCAGAGTTACCTCAGGTCAAAATGTCACTTAACTGTCACTTCCTGGGCAGCCAGAGTTACCTCAGGTCAAAATGTCACTCAACTGTCGCTTCCTGGGAGAGGCACAGGGAATACAGTGGAAAGCCTAGACTGTTCCGAGGGAAGCAGCATGGTTCCACCACAGTCTAACAGGTCCTGAACTAGAATAGGGAGGAGAAGAAGACTTCCTGAAGAACTCAAGCTTGAGATGAAAAAGAAAGGATGAAATAGCGGCTCCTTTGGAGAAAAGCTGAGGTAGGGCAGTGTCTGAGGAAACTACAGACACAAGGGACCTGTGGGAGGAGGAAAAAGAACACGTGCGAGCAGAGAAGGCTCGTGTGGTCAAGCTGGTAGAGAGCAGGAGCAGGTGGTGTGTCCACACAGGCCTCAGAGCCACAATCAGAAATTGATTTAAATTTTAAGATCTACTGTAAGTTGTTGAAAGGTTTTAAGCAGGTGACTAATGTGGTCCAACTTACATTTTTGGGAAAGAGATGAAAGGGGGCCAAAGCAAATGCTGGCAGACCAGGGAATGGGCTGCTATGGTCAACCAGGAGAGAGACAAGGACGGCCTGGGTTCAGGAAAGGGCAGTGGGCATCACAGGAAACAGACAGGACCTGCCACACCCAGTGGAGTGGACAATGCGTAAGCCACTCTCGTCCTCTCTGAGGGCTGCAGGATTGGTTTCCTCTCACCCTCATTCCACAAACCCTCTAGTTCGCCCCCAATAACTCAGGTAATCTGAATGCTCATCTCTGTTCCAATGCTTAGATCACCAGTGATATGGCATCTGGCCCTCTGAGCTGCAGTCCCAGTTGCCAGAGAAACCTGGCCATTCTCAGCTGCCCCTCCTCACTGAACTACTGTCCTGAGGTAAGGCTGAAAACACTCATGTGTGGAAACCCATTCTGCCAGTATGTGCAAATTAAACTTCCTCTAACCCTTTCCAGTCCCTCCTTCAAAAACGCAAGTCAGACCACCTCAGTCCCCTGCTTAGAGCCTTTCAATACATCCCTACTGGTTTTAGGATTTAAACCAAGTCCAAATATGCAAATTTAAAAAAATATTCCTGAAATTCTGGAAAAGACTATTCAATTTTATAAAAATGAAAATATTTTAAAACCCTAAGAAACATTTATTTGGGACCAGGTATCTCAGGAAGCATCCAGATAAATTAATTCTGTCTCCCCCACAAGAATGTAAGCTCCGTGCAGACAGAAACTCTAGGCCAAGGTCTGGCACACAGGTGAGGCTCAATCAAACTGCTGAAGAAGTGAAAGCCCAGGTGCTAATTGTGCTGACTACGAATTCCTAAAAAATGTTCTTCATTTACCAATCAGAAAGAAAGGGTAAGTAAGGTTCACAATATACGGGTTCAAGAGCTTTTTTCAATGATAAAAGTTATCCAGAATTACAAAGAAATACGGATGATGAAAAGGAAAAAGTGGTCAACCTTATTAACTATTCACGAAATGTTAGTATTAAAAGAACTTAAACTTATCGCCGGTGTGGTAGCTCATGCCTATAATCCCAGCGCTTTGGGAGGCAGAGGAAAGAGGACTGCCTGAGCTCAGGGTCTCAAGAACAGCATGGGCAACATGGTGAGACCACGTCTCTACAATAAGTCAAAAAATTAGCCAGGTGTGGTACACATGCCTGTGGTTCCAGCTACTTGGGAGGCTGAGGCAGAAGGATCGCCTGAGCCCAGCAAGTTGAGGCTGCAGTGGCCAAGAGTGTGCCACTGCACTCCAGCCTGGGTGACAGAGAGAGATCACAACTAAAAAAAAAAAAAAAAACTTGAACTTATCATTATACATCTACTACAACATAAAAATATTTCTTCCCACTAAACCATATCCAGGCAGGACTAGAAGCAGAGACAGGGAAGACAGCAAGACCCTTGCAGGCATGTCGTTACCGGGGATCATGGAGGCACTGTCATATTGAAAGGCAACCTGGCAAGATCTAACAAGCTCTATAAAATAGTTCACAGTCTTTAACTATAGAATCTTTCCTCTTTAAGAAATATACCTCAAGGAAACATGATTCAAAAAGGAAATAAAGAAACTTATAAAATAAGTACAAGACCTAATGGTAATAAAAATGAAAAAACGGAAACATTTCAAGTGACCAATAATAGGATTAAGCAAATTATTGAATATCAACACTGTAGACACTACAGCCATTAAAAAGAACTTATGGGTTGGGCACAGTGGCTCATGCCTGTAATCCCAACTTCACGGAGGCCGAGGCAGGAGGATTACTTGAACCCAGGAGTTCAAGACCTGTCTGGCCAACATGCAAGACCCTGTCTCTACAAAAATTTAAAGAAAGAAAATAGTAGGGCATGGTGGCGTGTGCCTTGTAGTCCCAGCTATACAAGCCTAGGCAACAGAGCAAGACCCCACCTCCATATTAAAAAAAAAAAAAAAAGTTATGTGTAATCCACTGACATTTTACATAGGTATATTATTTCTATATACATACTAATACTTTTCAAAAAGCAGAAAATAGTAAAACCTCAATTCTGACCACATCAAAAAGACTACATATATATTCTGAAAAAGACACATAAATGTAAAGGGTTACAAAGTTTGGTGTCTACTAGCATTCAGAAAAACCCTATTTTTTAAAAAATCTATTAAAATGACCTGTGTTTGTGACAGCTGAATGCTCTGAACCTGTGGAAGCAGAAAATACGCATTTGGCAGCTGCTTTGCTGACCCTTCTCTAGAGATTCTGCGAGTCCCAATTCCAGATACCTGCAGAAAAATAGAGAGAGAATTATTCCTCTGTTAGAGTTTTAAACATACTTGCCATAATGCTGAAACACCTCTCCAAAGGATATCTGTATTCATCGCCATGGCCTTCAAGGCTCTACTAATCCAATTATTATATTTATCTTTGTCTACAAAAAACACAGTGAGTATTACCATATTTAAGATGAATGTTCCTCATTGTAGCAAATCTTCTCACAAGTAGGCAACTCTTCTGATATGGGAACACATGTTTAAAGGAATCCAGTAAGAATTAACCACAAAAACAACTGATCTTGGCACTTAAGCTATTTGATGCCACATCCTGTTAAAGATGTCACAGGTACCAGCCAGGTGCAGTGACTTATGTCTGTAATCCCAGCACATTGGGAAGCTGAGGCAGAAGGATCACTTGAACCCAGGAGTTTGAGACTGGACTAGGCAATATAGTGAGATCTTGTTTCTACAAAAAATCAAAAAATAAGCTGGGCATGATGGTACACACCTATAATCCCAGCTATGGAGGCTAAAAAGGATCACCTGAGCCTGAGAGAGCGAGGCTGCAGTGAGCCTTAATCTGTGCCACTGTACTTCAGCCTAGGCAATGGAGTGAGACCTTGACTTAAAAAAAAAAAAAGTCACAAGTACCACTTACGGTAAGGATTCCTAACTATTTTTGAGACACCAATAAGATTCTTCACACTCTCTTCCTAGTACCTTGATAAGAACAGTGAGCTCCCTGGGAACTGGTCCCCAAGCACACCACCAATGTCGCCCAGTCAGAAAGATTCCTGAGCCAAGCAGGCAAAACCAGCAGAGAGAATCTTTAGAGTTCCTCCCTCTGAACTATTAAAAGTCTGCTGCGTTTTATAGCAGGAAACTGCCTATGACAGATTTTTTCTGTTTTTTTCCAATACCCTTCAAAGATTGGTGGCAGGGTTATGGCTCTGTCATCTGTATGAGAGACAACCACCTGGGGCACATCAGGCAGAAAAGTGAAGGAGCCTTAATTTAACATCACAAAGGGTCTTATATTTTAATAACATAAACCAGGTGGCAACACTCCTGAAAGTATTTTTTTAAATATCCAAACCCCTACTGTTAAGCCAACAACCAAATCATGTGACAAAAGGGATAAGTTACTCACATGATAGGAAAGGACTCCATATGAAGAGGTATTAATAAATAAAGAACTTTCGATGCTTCCTTCCTCAGTAGGTAAGAAAATAATTCTGAAGGAAATTTTCCCCATTGCTGGAATTACCTGAAAGAAAGGCACCCCATTAGCCATTTGGAATGGCCAACTGGGATAAACTGTCTTCTACAGACTTTCTTGACAATTTCTGTTAACAGATATTTGCATATTCTGCACCCTTGATTTATCAGTATTATGAGTCCATGAGAATTCCCAAACTGATCAGCATCAACAATCTAAGAGGATATCTCAAAGAACATAAAAAACCTACTCAGGGTGAGAGAGTTACTTTTCACTTCAGATTGGAGCAGTGAATCTCACCACTTTCCTTCCTCTTCGACACCCACACATCCAGCTGTCTTTAGGTAACACAGTTCTACCTCTACTTAGGGAACAACAATGTGTAAACATTCTGATATGTAATAAAAATCAGAGACAATGTTTGTCCAGACAGACCATATAAACCAAGTACTGGGCTCCTTTACAACATGCCCTCTGTCCTAGTATTTTTTTAAAATGCATGATATCAGGCAGACACAGCAAAACAAATAAAAGTCTACTAGCAATTAAGATCTTCATCTAAATCCAAGACCACTGAAATTACAACTCTTAGGAGAGGAGAGTTTGGAGCTTTGTGTCATGGTACAAACTAGCTTTCTAAGGAGCCATTCACCACCTGATTGCCCTACATTCAGAAAGGAGCCTTAACATCCCTGACAGGTTTGAAGGTAGAAGAGGTCAGAACATAAACTTGCATTAGTTATAATGCCTCAGCATTTATAATCACTTCAAGACAAACACAATAAACTTTCTTTAACCACAATACAGCCATGTTAAACATACACGCATTACTACCTAGTTTGGATACTTCAAACTTCCTCCCTCCCTCCCTCCCCAGCCAGGTAGCTATCAAGAACCACCAAAGTGATAAAAATGAACAACTGGAAAAGTAAATGTGAAAGTAAACACCCAGAAGGAGAAAGGTTGGGTAGCAGAAAAAGGGGAGACAGGGAGTAGAAAGTAAAAGCTCCAGGCCAAAGAAAGCAAGAGAAGCTGGCCGCCTGCCACGGCATAGTTTCCAGGAGTCCATCAACACTCACCCTGCAGGGAACAGGAGGCACATGGAAGTGTCCAACAGCTGTAAACACTGAGTTCACCACAACCTCGCTGTCCCTGCTAGGGTTGTAAGCAAATAGAACCTTCGCGGCAGGATGTCCCAGGAACCTGAAGAGGAAAAAAGAGAAAAATCAACGTACTGTGTGGTTATAAATATTACTGTACATATATCTACACACACACACACACACACACACACGTTTAAACCCAGAAAGCTGTTGGCACTCATTACAAAGTTAAGAATAATTATCAAACCCTGCTGGTAATACAACAGTCAATCCACAGCAGTCAAAAATGATAAAACAAAAAACAGCAAGACAAATTTTCTTTTATAAGACTTATGGCAACCCATAAGAGCACCCCGTAGGTTTCTGAGTTAAAAAAATTCAACCCATCTAGACCATTAAAGGCTCGCAAAGAGAAAAAAAACACACACACATATTGGCACTTCCTGGTACTTCTCTGACCCAGATCTCAATGAAAATATGTTGAGATAGGAAACTCTACTCATAGAAAAACACAATTTTCTTACGGCTTGTTTTCTGAGTAATAAATCTAAGGAGGCTTTTTGAGGAGGCAATGTATTTTTAACTCCCAAAGAAACTTTATTGCATTAGGTCTTGTAAAAGAAAAACTTAATTGTTGCTAAAGGTTGTTCTCCTGAGAAAAATAAAACCCGGCAGCACTCAGTAGCAATGATTCTCATTCATTTAAATTATGAGCCTTTCAGGAAACTGATGGAAGCTTTGGCTCCTCCTTCCACAAGCATGCACTTACAAAAAGTTCTGTACATGGTTTCAAAGCCTTGCACCAACCTTAGAGTAAGAATTCCTGTCCTACAGCAAACACACTAACTCATGAGGGGGCTTTGGGTGGGTTCCTTTCAGAGGCACTCTCCGGCTACAATCTCTCTGACAAAGGAAGTGCCAAAGCAAAGAAGCTGGTCTCTGTACCACAGACCTGGAGCCTCCTACAATGTTCCCTCGAATCACTTAATTCTGATTCCTACAGCCCAGTACCAGATTGAGTCTAGTTCAATTATGTTATAATGACCAGAGCTAAGGCAGCACACGTTTCCCTGAAGTCACTTCTCCAGTTTTAAATACTCTCAGTGCCAGAGTCCCAAATATACAGTTCTCGTCAGATGGCTTCGAAATAAAACCATATTCTCATTTAAGCAAAAAACTCATATTCAATATGCTTACATTTCTCTAATTTTACTCGGAGTTCTCTGATATTGAAAATATGTGCTTTAGGAAAAATGAAATGCATGTTGTTCCTCTTACAGACAATATGGGATTTCCATATTGTCGTACTAGCACTGTATTACTACCAGCAGATGCCTAGGCTTTTTCTTTTACCTTTCACACCTACCTTTAATCACTAGTCTCAATGAAAGGTTTCATATATCCAATGTGCATTTCAAAGCATTCTTTACATCCAGTTATAAATAAAATATCCATCAATGTGTTTAAAACCTTGATTTTTTTAATGCTCTTAATATAATTTAAAAGAAAAGGTTTTTACACTGCCATACACATAAAGAATCCCTCAGAAAGCCCTTTCTCAGAGTCCTGAGCTCCTGTTTGCATTTCTTCTTGCAATTAAATTAAAATTAAATAAATAAGGAATTATGTGGTTTTAGTATGAACTAACCAAAGTTATTAATACTTAATATAAACACTTTATATTCCATTCATATGATTGAAATACAAGATTTCTCATTTCAAAGAATCCAAATGTCTACTGGAGAAATACAATAAAAAGTTAAGACTGTGGGGGCTGGGTTCGGTGGCTCAGCCATAATCCCAGCACTTTGGGAAGCCAAGGTGAGTGGATTGCCTGAGCCTGTGGGTTCGAGACTAGCCTGGGCAACTTGGCGAGACCTTGTCTCTACAACATATCAAAAAATTAGCCGGGTGTGGTAGCGCATGCCTGTAGTTCCAGCTACTTGAAAGGCTGAGGTGGAAGGATCGCCGGAGCCCAGCAGGTCAACACTGGGGTGGCCGTGAGCGTGCCACTGTACTTTAGCCTGGGCGACAGAGTGAGACTCCAACTCAAAAAAAAGGAAAGAAAGTTAAGACTGCAAACTGCGATGCCACAGAGCTGCACCTGTCACAAACTTCACCAGACCCAGCAGAGAATGCTGGCTGAAACCTAGTAACCATGGTGCTATTTTTATTCTATTTTTTTAATTCTATTTTTAAAAGTGTGCTGAGGATATGAGTTTCCTTCACTAGTGACAACTGGAAGATACTCTATTAATTTAATACTACAAAAGAATGATTAAAAGTTCTTGTGAATGATTAGCACTTTTAATCTCAGGACCAGCAGAATATTAAGGTTTAAAGTAAGCTCTAAGAAGCCGGAGAAGACAACTGAGTGACACAATCTTGATTTTTTATCTTTAGAGGGAAACCAAAGCCATGGAAAGGGATGGGATATGCCCAAGGTCAACATCAAAATAACCAATGGTACAAGCTGAACTAGGGCCGTGAAGACATCAGGAGAACCCTGGCTAAAGTTTTGCTCTACTGTCTATAAATTATGCCATTTGTTAAACATTAGGTAAAACCTAATTTTAAATGTGTTCTAATTTAGACTAGAGTTCGTGCTTATTTAGTTGTTTTTTTTTTTTTAGCAAAATAATTTATTCCTATAACATATATCCTAAAACTCATTTATTAAAAAAAAAATAGCATAGTGAGT
Source organism: Carlito syrichta (assembly GCF_000164805.1). NCBI lineage: Eukaryota > Metazoa > Chordata > Mammalia > Primates > Tarsiidae > Carlito > Carlito syrichta. The sequence goes on along the minus strand of NW_007258884.1, from coordinate 484,042 downwards.
ACTGGCTGAGAAATCAGAAGATTCTACCGCTCCTAGTGAAATGACCTCGGGGCAAACTGCATTACTTCTCAGCAAGAAATGTATAAACACATCTGTAGCACATGCATCAATTCAGAGATATCTGAAAATGATACACACACATTCTGATAATACCTGCCTTCATGAGCCTTACAGGACTGATACAAAACTCAGATGACAAGAGACATAACTGCACTTTAAGAACTAGAAAGTACTAGATAAATACAACCGAATCATACACAGTGATTCAAATACAAAACTCAGCAATTCTTTTCAAATTAAAAACTGCAGACATTCTTAACACATGCTTTAGCTGATATGTAACACTCATTAACATATGTAGCTAGCATACAGCTGGCTCTCCATATTCTCAGATTCAAACAATCTCCATCAAAGATATTGAAAGAAAAAATACAGTAAGAACAACAATAAAAAATAAATAAGTAGGCAGGGTGTGGTGGCTCAAGCCTGTAATCCCAGCACTTTGGGAGGCCAAGGCGAAGGGATTGCCTGAGCCCACATGTTCGAGAACAGCCCGGGCAACCTGGCAAGACCTCATCTCTACAATAAATCAAAAAAAATTAGCACGGCATGGTAGTGCACACCTGTAGTTCCAGCTACTTGGAAGGCTGAGGCAGAAGGATCGCCAGAGCCCAGCAGGTCGAGGCAGCCGTGGCCGTGAGCTTGCCACTGCACTACAGCCTGGGTGATGGAGTGAGACTTCAACTCATAAATAAATAAATAATACAGTATGACTACTTACAGAGCATTTATTTAACACTGGGTAAAGATTGCCTTAAGTATACAGGAGGATGTGTAAAGGTTAAATGCAAATACTATACCAAGGAACCTGACCATCCTAAGGTCTTAGTATCTGCAGGGCCCTGAAACCAATCCCCTGTGGGGAAGGAAGGGCAACTGTATGCATATACTCTTGTGAACTAACTCAAGGACTTTTTGATGTTACTGAACAGGAAATATATCAAACAGTCAGGACCCTACACACTGGAATTATTACCCTACTAGCTATACTTATTACGATCCATCTTATTACATCTACCAATCTATAACACATACTCTTTAAAATGGGTCCTGTACTCAAATTTATTTTTACTATGAAGATTTTTCATACTAGTACTCTCTCAGAATTTAAAATCAGTGGTGCAATGACACGTTCAGTTTATTTATATTTATCAACTGAATTATTATAATAAAGCCAGCTAATAAAGCTTCTTTACCTAAGAATAAAAATACTAAAAACCATTAAAAATGTTTACAAGCAGACACCTAGGATCTTGTAAAGTCACCAAACTCCTTTCACAGTTTTTGCTCTTCTTCCTTTTACAACCTCTCCTTTAAGGAGCTCACAAGGCACTTATTTTAAACTCCAGGTTCATTCTCCTGGACTGCAGCTCTAACCTTCTGATGACCAGAGGGAAAGGGGAGACAGTAATCCATACAAATAGGGGAGGGTAGACCTGAGGCCTGACACCATCCCCGCTGGATGTGACCCTCTATAACCAGTTACTTTTTTTTTTTTTTTTTTTTTGAGTTGGAGTCTCACTCAGTTGCCCAGACTGGAATGCAGTGGCCGCTCCCGGCCACCGCAGCCTCGACCTTGCTGGGCTCCGGCGATCCTTCCGCCTCAGCCTTCCAAGTAGCTGGAACTACAGGTGCGTGCTACCACGCCCAGCTAATTTTTGATTTATTGAAGAGATGAGGTCTCGCCAAGTTGCCCAGGCGGGTCTCGAACCCGTGGGCTCAGGCAATCCACTCACCTCAGCCAACCAAAGGCACGGGATTACAGGCTGAGCTACCCAGCCCGGCTCCAGTTACTTCTTTCACAAGACTCTGCTTATAATTCAAGAGGCTCTTCATAAAACATACGCAGGCCCTGAAACCAGCAGAGCTTTTATCCCTCACTCTGTTGCACCCTCCCTAGATATAACCAATGTGAAGTTTTAGCTTTCCAATGCTGCTATACCTACATCCAGGGAGCTTAACACTTTAAGTTTCAAACTTTATCGAAGACAAGAGTCCTTGAGTTCCCAGTGTTCCACAGTTTCACCCCTGTCTTCCTTAATTTCTCCAGTCTCCAAATTAGGCCTTCAACTCACACTCAGATCACATTCCCTTCATTTCACGGTCCTTACTGTGACATTCTGTAAGTCATTATACCTGTCTTCCTCACTTAACTTGAGTTTCCCAAGTCTTAATTGTAATAAGTACAGTGCAATTTTGAATCCAAAAGGCACAGTAAGAAGTAAAAACAAGCGAGTGAGTAAATGAATTCAGCTTTTAAAAACTCAGAAATCATCAGTATCTACAGCTTTTCATTATAAAATAACCTGATTTGTTTTGGAAAAGCAAAAAGCTAACAATGACTTCTTATTAAATTCTAATCACCATGAAATATTACAGGTGTGTTTACTCGAGACAGGGCTAAAACAATTTTTATGCTCTTCTTTGCACAAAAATACTTCTTTTAACAAGTCCATGGATCAATATCACTTTATATTATTAAACATACTTAAAATTTAACATTGTACATATATATAAAAGATACCCTGAAAATAAACAATACAAAGTTGTTCTTAATTTCACAAAAATATACTTACTGTATTCCAAAATCTAGAACTGATGGCTGAAAATGTAAGCCTTTTCCACTAAATAGTTTGTCCGAGAAGCTAAAAAGAAAACAAGAAAAACAAAGATTAATCTCTGTTGTACTTTTAAAATTTGGATGGTGAGTTAGTTAAGATGAATACTTACACCAACGACTCTCGATGCATGAGATATAATTCTACTTCCTTAGACATGAATCTGAACTAGATTTTAAGTAATAAAATTGAATTCTTAGAAGCCTAATATAACTCTAGAACTGCATAATTGAGATACTCTTAGATTATGTTTAGTATAATGTAATATCAAATGTACGCATCTTGTAAGCATTCAGACAGAAAGGGAGATGGACTTAATTTTTTTTTTTTTTTTGAGCTGAAGTTTTCCTCTTTTGCCTGGGCTAGAGTGCAGTGGCATGCTCACAGCTACCACAGCATTGATTTGCTGGACTCAGACAATCCTACCACCTCGGCCCTCCAAGTAGCTGGAGCTACAGGCATGAGCCACCATGCCGGGCTAATTTTTTTTTTAATTTATTGTAGAGATGAGGTCTTGCCAAGTTGCTCAGGCTAGTCTTGAACCCTGGGCTCAGGCAATCCTCTCGCCTCTGCCCACCAAAGTGCTGAAATTACAGACATGATTTCATTTTCCTTCATAATTAAAAGCCACAAAACAAGATAGCAGAAAAATATACCCCCCAAAATCAAGAAAACATGTAAAATAAAAACAGAATAAAGCTATAGCAAAATACATAAACATACTTAAAAGATATAAAATACAAAAAATAAATACTGATGAGTACCAAAAAAAATCAACTTCCTTATGATATTTCAAAGCCACAGTAATCCAGAAATGTTTAACTAAAGAAGCCCCTAAAGGTACCACGTGTAACTGTTTTCTAAGGTTAAAGCAAGTTTTCCAAAATAGTATCATTCCATTTTCTCCTGTCACCCAACAGCCCTCAATAAAGCTGGTCCAGAGTCTGGCGCTGGAGTGAACACTTGTTTTTCAAGCCTGTGGACAATAGGCAGCTTTGTGACCTTCAGCAAGTACCTCTCCAAGATCCCATTTTTATTGAAAGTACAAACAATGCAGGGACCAGAGAATCCCTTCCAAAGCCCTCATCTTACAGGAAGAATTCCAGCTGTCATCTTTTCTTCCTCTCTCCATTTTCTGCCTTTATTCAGGCTTCCCTTCTTCCATCCTCCTTCTGTAAAAGTCCTTTCTCCATTGTTGTCTGTCTGGATTTCCTTTACCTCAAACATTAGCTGTATTGGTAAGACCAGGTGCAGTGGCTCATGCGTGTAATCCCAACACTTTGGGAGGCTGAAGCAGAAGAACTGCGTGAGCCCAGGAAATAGCGACCAGTCTGGGTAACAGAGCAAGACTTTATCTCCGTAAAAAAAATAAATAGTAATAAAAAAGACACTTGGTCTCCATCTGCTTAACTTGTATCTCTACGCTTGTTTTGAATGTGAGCAAGACTATCCACACTGAGCCCCCCATCAAGCCCCAAAAGGCCAGCACTAATTTCACAACCTGCTTGTAAAGAAGGCCGCTGGCACACAGTTGCCTCCAGAAATGATGTAAAGAGCCACAGTGGGCGATGAAGAAGAGATACCTACAACGGGTATACCACGGGCACCCCACTCCAGACCAAGCTGGCCAGCGTTCCGCATTCCAGAAGAAAAAGAAACAGGCAACTTCATGTACCCAAAAGTATCTTTAGAGAACCCAAGCCACTGTGTTAGTCATGAGAGAACTAATTCATGACAGCCTTCTTCCTATCTTGTGCACTGAAAAGTGAATTCGCAATCAGATTTTACACACAACTTCCAAATGAACAGATGAAGCTTGGAGGATTTAGGTAATTCACCCGAGGTCACGTAGCTACTAACAGGCAGAGACAATCCAGGTTTGCTGAGGTGGGAAATGGGAGCCCTGTGTGGAGTTCAGGTACAGCATGACCTATCTAAGGGACAGGCGCAGATTAGAGGCTGGTGAGGGTTCAGGTTGCAGAGGTCAGACAAACCTGGACTCCAGGCCCACGACCATCACTTGCTAGTCCGGAGTGGCCCAATCACTGAACTCCTCTCAAGTCCCAACCTTATTATCTATAAAATGAAGATGACCACAGAATCTACCCTGGAGTTATTGTGAGGACAGAATGAGATAATAAAGCCTCTGCTTCATGTCTGGTACTACGTGCAATAAATATTAGATCATATTACTAAGAGGATGACACGCATTTGCAAGAAGAGCAATGAGAACATACAGAGAAGCCAACTGAGCTCAAAGCCAAAGCTGACCTCTGGAATTAAAAGTTCCCGATGGGATAGTCATTATTAGCTCTGAAGAGAACAAATGAAACATAAACCTAGACTGCCTCATATCCTGAAAGAGATTTTTAAATCCCACAATCAGGAAATTTTATATACCCAATAAAAATCAGATATTTGGGGTCCAACCCAAAGTAATATGCTATAAATAGCCAGAATTTCTCTAACTTCAAAGAAATCTCTATTTCAATCCCAAATGGAGAAATAAAATTGAGCCAATTTTTTTCCCCTACAAGTCATAAAATAGATTCTTTTCTCTCATTGGTTGATACTGGCTTACTTGACTATACAATTCGGAAAATACTGTATCAAGTTACAAGGAGGTTTAAGATCACTATATATATTAAAAAGTTAGTTCTTGAGCCGGGCTCGGTGGCTCAGCCTGTAATCCCGCGCCTTTGGGAGGTTGAGGTGAGTGGACTGCCTGAGCCTGAGGGTTCGAGACCCGCCTGGGCA
>NW_007258884.1:458545-478507 GCF_000164805.1 Carlito syrichta | reverse complement strand
ACTCCAACTCAAAAAAAAAAAAAAAAGTTGGTTCTCATAGGTAAAACCATTTCAGACCTAGGTACTGACCTGGAGAGTACTCACACTCATACATGTGTCCTAAAATATATATAAAACACTAGGTGAGGGGAACCAACTACCAAGACTTAGTCAACTATGGACATCAACAATTATCCTCAAATATCAGTGCTAGCTAAGAAATTATATTTGGAATGCCAACGTTGCCAAGGGCAGTGGCTCACACCTGTAATCCCAGCACTTGTGGGAGGCCGAGGTGAGAAAATTGCCTGAGCCCAAGGGTTTGAGACCAGCCTGGGCAACTTGGCAAGACCTCATCTCTACAATAAATTAAAAAATTAGCCGGGTGTGGTGGTGCACATCTGTAGTTCCAGCTACTTGGAAGGCTGAGGCGGAAGGATCGCTGGAGCCCTGCAAGTATAGGCTGCGATGGCCATGAGCATGCCACTGCACTCCAGCTGAGCGACAGAGTGGGGAGGGAGGGAGGAAGAAGCAAGCCAAAATTTTCATTCCTAAATCAATAGCTTCAAAGAAATAACTCATGTCTCAAGAACTATAGCAGCAGAAGATAAAAACTTCCTCCTTTCTTCCTTTCTCTCAAAAGTCAGCATTTCACATTTCACCTTAATACAGATGATTCATATATGTCAAAGTCCACCTAGCCTCTTTCACTGTTAGAAGTTCCACATCTGACATCAAATAACCACCACTCATTTTGTAAAAATCAATTACAAATATATGCCACATATTTCTAATTCCCATCCTTTATCCATTGATAAGATAATTCTCAGGAATAGCTCTTAATTAAAAGAAAAAAATAAGCCCGGTACAGTGGCTCACATTTGTAGTCCTAGCACTTTGGGAGGCTGAGGCAGGAGGAGCACTTGAGCCCAGGAGTTTGAGACCAGTCTGGTCTACATTTTGAAACCTCATCTCTACAAAAAAATTTAAAAATTAGCCAGGTGTGGTGGCTCATGCCTGTAGTCTCAACTATTCAGGAGACTGCAACAGGAAGATCACCTTGGTCCAGGAGGTTGAGACTGCAGTGAGTCATGATTGTACCACAGCACTCCAGCCTGGGTGACAAAGTGAGACGCCCAGCTCAAAAAAAAAAAAAAAAATAGTAGTAAACAAAAATAAAAGAGAAACCATTTTGCATCCATTACAGGAGACAGGTGCAGGGTTAAAGAAAGTCAGAGTAAGGCCAGGCGCAGTGGCTCAAACCCAGCATTTTGGGAGGCAGAGGCAAGAGGAACGCCTGAGCCCAGGGGTTTGAGACCAGTCTGAACAACTTGGTAAGACCTTGTCTCTACAATAAATCAAAAGATTAGATGGGTGCAGTGGCACACACCTGTAGTTCCAGCTACTTGGAAGGCTGAGGTGAAAAGATCACCTGAGCCCAGCAGGTGGAAGCTGTGGTGGCTGTGAGTGGACCACTACACTCCAGCCTGAGCAACAGAGTGAAACTCCAACTCAAAAAAAAAAGAAAGAAAGAAAAGAAAAGCCAGAGTAACCAGCAGTGTGTGGACTCCTGTCTATGGGGGATCCTGTTGGTCCCCATAAACAGAAGCTCAGTCCTGTCTTGGTCCTTAAAGACTCTTTTGGTCCTCAAAGACCTTCTGCAAAGAGTTGAGCTTTCTCAGCAGCATGACATGTGAACAAGGATTTTCATACATGTTATTTTGAAAAAACATGTATCTCTGCCTAAGATTACCTGGCTTTTCCTCTTATTTTTTTCTTTTTAAAAAATTTTGGCCACATTTTTTCTATATGCATAAAGGAATCATCTGAGAAAGTAGCTAGCACAAGAGAAAAACAGTATCAGTGGCAATAAAAGACTCTGGGTCAGGTCTCAGCTGGGATACGAGAGCCCACGTGACATAGGGCTTCAGCTTTCTCTTCAGCAAAATTCAAGAGTGACTCCAAGATCCTTTGAAAGGTGGATGGATGCCCAGATTTCTTATTCCTAGGAAAATTAAATCTTTCTGCTGATATCAGACACACCCTTTTAAAATCAGTCCAATAACTTAGATATGGAAATGAATTAACCATAACCAACTGTTCTGGCTGTACACAGACATGATCCGACCAAAATATGTCATGTCAAAAGCAACACTCCCGTTCCCCAGAAGTGAGCAGCAGAGTCCAAGACTCCGGACTCATAGCTCTGGGCAACTTTACAGGGCTCGGCTACACTGGGTCAGGTGCCTAGCTCAAGGAAGATGCCCACCTTGGACTTATTATCCAGGAAGCCACATGCTCACAAGCAAAACTCAAACATCAAAGAGACACCTGGACAACCCTGCCAAGGCTTTGGAGGGCGGGGCCGTCGAGTGGGCCTCCAAAACCAGCTACCATGGAAGGACACTGAACAGAGGCAGGCCTCTTGCAGCAAGACTTACGACAGGAGCAAAGATGCAAAGTGAGGAGAGCAAGGCTCCACCTGGAGAATACCACATGGGCAAGCAACAAGCACCAGCTGGCCTGCTGGCTGGGGGAGAGGGGGTGGGTTTGCAGAGCACAGAGGCTAAGCCTGGGAAGTCAGTGTAAGGAGGGAGGAGTAGGGGAGAAGCCTAGGCAAGGGTAGCCTGAGTCCCACTGTGGCTACCAGGGACGGCTGAGCTGGCCACAAGAAGGGGAGCAAAGGAGAGAGGATACTTCACTGGGTGGCAGTTCATTACGCAAATGGATTTCAAGTCGATCCCTGCACAGATATAAAAAGCCCCAGCCCGAGGGAAGCCTACATGATGCTTACCAATGATCAAACTGGCCACGCCACAGCAAGGTCTCCCCTGCCTGGCTCTTAGCGCAGCATGGCCTAGACACTCCTGGGATCTGGGGCAAGGCATTTTAGGGCCTTTGTCAAAAAAATCAATGACCCAAATTATGAAATGTATTAAATAAGTTATATAACTATATGAGTTATAAAATTCCATATCATGATCTCAGCACATGACTCTTCTCTCCTGTTATTTTTAATTTTTAAAAAATACTTCTCCGCAGAAGTTTATCAACAGGAAAAAATAGGAAACACATGGGCACTGCTACTTAAGTTAGAGCTGCCATGCTTCCTGGTCAATTAACTACTTGCAAAAAAACATTTAACAACATAGGCAGAAACCAGTATTTTTCCCCTTTAAAATCCCACAGGGGGGTGGTCACTTGGTAAGATATGATTTTCCTACAGTTTCTTCCACGGTAGAAAGTCTCAGGCTTCAAGGTCAAAGCACAAACTGAAAGAGGAAATCAGAGAAAGTCCTTGAAGGAATACCAGCCACAGCCTGTTGGAGGTGCTCTCGCTGGCAAAGAGGTGCCCGGAGGTTTATGGCAAGCACAGGATGTTGACGGCCAGGCCGTCATGCACACACTCTGTCCCTCAAGTTGCCCATGACCTTCTCTGCATCCATATGAGCATAGAAGCAACATTCCTTCTCTCAAAGACTAACCCACCCCCCTACTCTTCTCTCAGGTGATCTTGGGCTCACACCCCTATCCTGCCCTCTCTCAGACTTTCAGTGTTTCCCTCCCAGCTCTTTCTCTCCCACTTTTCCAGACAAAGAGACCCATGCCCTGCTCACTTGAGAAAAGATCCTCTTGACACTTCCTAGCTGCTTCAAGCCTCCTACTTCCCTTCATAGTCAAACTGCTGGTGACAATAACAATGACACCAAGTACATTTACTGAGCACCTGCGGTCTACCAGAAGTTGTGCCAAGCACTTTATTACCACATATAATCCCAAGAACCCCACATGGACACCATTATCATCCCATTTTTGCACCCAAGGAAAGAGATGCTCTGAGGGTTTCACCAACCTGCCGAAGTCCCCTTGGCTCTGGGTGGCAGCATAGGGTGTGAATGTTCCCTCAGAGCCTCTTGGCTGCACTGCCTCACCCACAGCACCCTGGTGCCTGGCCCTCTCGCTGCTCCACACTGTGCTTGCTGAGGCCATCAGTGATCTGAAGCTGCGAAACCGAGTCCTGTGCTGACTGGCCTCTCTACTGGATCCCTCTCTTGGACTGCCCTCCCCTGGCTTCTAGGACACCTCCCACTTGGCCTCCCTACCTCTGTGGCTGCTCCTTCTCAACTCCCTCTCAAGCTCCTCTCACTCTGCTCATCTCTCCTGTGCTACCGTTTCCTTTTTTTTTTTTTTTTGGGGGGGGGGGCGGGGTGTCAGGGTCTTACTCTGTTGCCCAGAATGGAGTGCAGTGGCACAATCACTGCTCACCACAACCCTGACCTCCTGGGCTCAGTTGATCCTTCCACCTCAGTTTCCAGAGTAACTGGGACTATAGGCATGCACCACCACGCCCAGCTATTTTTTTTTTGGTAGAGACGGAGTCTTACTATGTAGCCCAGCCTGGTCTCAAATTCCTGGGTTCCAGTGATCCACTCACCTCGGTCTCCCTAAGTGCTGGAATTACAGCATGAGCCACCGTGCCTGGGCCCTGTGCCACCCTTTCCAAAGCTCTTTCCCCATTCTCTTCCCGCTCTGGCCAACTGCACCCACACACTGTGTTCACCCATCACCCATAGATTGTTGCTTCCTACAAAGACGCTTGTCACTTCTGTGGCTATGCAGCCATCTTCCTTACTATGTCGGTAGAGTCCCCACTGTCACCCCTTCTGGCTTCCGAAAAGGTCACTTACTGTTTCACTAGCCCTGCTTGCAGCCAGGGTGCCGGTCCGGGACCTAGATTGCTCCAGATTCACCCACCAATGCCACAAGGAAGGAAGAATTCATCCTGGGGGCAACCACAGAAATGCCGCGGGGGGGGTGGCAGAGTTCTTAGCAGTCTGTTGCCACCGCATCATACCAGCTGTGAGTCTAGCTGCTAAGTCCCCTGCTTGCCAGTTTGCTCCTGAGCCTGGCTTGTGTGTCTTCCTAGAGATTCTGTTGGCTGCCCAGCATCTTTTCAACAAATTCCTTTTCTGCTTAAATCAGCCTGTGTTTGGTTTCTGTGGTTTGAATGATTCATTTTCCAAGCCTGTGTATCTGCGGCCTGACTCTTCCGCAGGGCTCTTGACTCGAGCGTCCATCTGTACCGGACACCATACCAGGGACGGCCCGCAGACACCTCCAGATGGAGTCCAAAATGAAGCTCAACATTTTGCCAGCAACTCCCCATCAGTGTGCTGTACTGTAAGTCTCCTACATACAAACCTTCAAGCTGTGAATTTTCAAATATGCAAACGTGTCCACATGTCAAATCACATGTCTGGCAACCATGGTCACATGCATGCATCCTCTACAAGTGGCTGTGCTTTCATGTACTTTACTATACAGTACTACATCAAGTACAGTAGTACAGTATCTTTACTTAGTTATTTGAGTTGTAATCTCACTCTGTCACCCAGGCTAGAGTGCAGTGGCATGCTCATGGCCACCCCAGCATCGACCTGCTGGGCTCCGGAAATCCTTCCTCCTCAGTCTTCCAAGTAGCTGGAACTACAGGTGCATGCTACTTCACTCTGCTAATTTATTTATTTATTGTAGAGATGAGGGCTCGTCAAGTTGACCTGGCTGGTCTCGAACCTACGGGCTCAGGCAATCCTCTTACCTCGGCCTCCCAAAGTGCTGGGATTACAGGCTCGAGCTACCGCGACCAGTCAGTATCTTTATTTCAAACCCAGGGTGTAAAAACAGTGGTGATGTAGCTGGTACTATATAGCCAACTGTGATAGTTGGGCACCTAGGCTGACTTGTTGGACTGACAGACAAACTGAACTTAGAAACGTGCTCTCAGAACAGAATTCATTCATATGCAGGGGACCTACCGTAGTGTGTTCCCATCTTGGTGAGTGACTCGACCTCCCTGCCCAGCTGAAAGTCTCACGGATAACCTGACTCCTTCATCCTTCTTAACTGCATGTGTACCCAATGCTGAGAGCTCACCAAGGATCTCACAACCCCCACACCTGTGCCCTCCTCACTGCTCTCACTATATTCAAAAGGTGTTATATTTGCAATTCAAATTTAAAGAATATTATTACATTCACACACAGTGAATCATACCACATTCCGTATGCTACAAAGAACTCCTCTGGCCAAGTGGTTAAATGACTGGGCAAACCTATAAAAGAATAGGCCAGCAATTAAGCTCACACTTCCCTAATTCCCGTTCCAACTTTCTGCATACTGCGACTCATGGCTTCTCCTCCATGGTTTAGAGATTTGACATCTTTCCCAGACTCCAGGGTAGGTCACTCTACTAGATGTTAAAATAATTAACCATTCTAAGCCAAGTGCAGTGGCTCATGCCTATAATCCCAGCACTTTGGGAGGTGGAGGCGAGAGGACTGCCTGAGCTGAGGGGTTCAAGACCAGACTGGGCAACTTGGCAACACTCTGTCTATACAATAAATCAAAAAATTAGCTGGGCATGGTGGCACATGCCTGTAGTTCCAGCTACTTGGAAGGCTGAAGTGGAAGGATTGCCTGAGACCAGCAGGTTGAGGTTGCGGTAGCTGTGAGTGTGACATTGCATTCGAGCCTGGGCAACAGAGTGAGACTCTAACTCAAAAAATAAAATTAAAAAGTCATTAACCATTCTGTATTACTTTTCAGCTCTAGGACAAGTTAGCATAAAAGATACTTCAGTATTACATGTCTCCAGCATGACTAGAGTTTGCCAAATGCTATACATAAAAAAGAGAAGGTCAAAGGAGAGATTCACATGGACCACAGGGAGACTAGAAATGAAGGATGTTTTCCTCTTTGATCACAGCAGATAAGACAAATTCATGCACTACTATAGATGTGGGCAATACAAGTACACGCAATACTATAGCTGTTTTTAGAAAACAACTTTTAGTTTTCAAGTGTCCATAGAAATTCAGAGATTAGTTCCTTGAAGGTGAGCTAGCCTTTTTTTTTTTTTTTTTTGGTATCAGGGTCTCCTTCTGTTACCCATGCTTAAGTGCCGTGGCATGGTGACATACCTGTAATCCCAGCTACTCAGGAGGCTGAGGCGGGAAAATTACCTAAGCCCAGGAGGTTGAGGCTGCAGTGAGCCATGATTGTGACACCGCACTCCAGCCTGGGCAACAGAGTGAAACTCCAACTCAAAAAAGAACAACAACAAAACATGTGCATCAATGTTTTCACTCTGCCAGAGCCCAGTCTTGTTTCTCAGAATACCCAGACAATATGTTATTATTCAAAAAGTTCAAGTCCTCTCTCTTTAAAAGAAAAAAAGCCTCCAAACATAATGTTTCTAAAAATGATGTGGCAGAAGCCTTCTAAGTGGACTACCATGCTGTCCACTCAACACACGGGCATATACCACATGCTTACCCACAGGGCATAACTTACCATCACCAAACTCACTTCTTACATAATCCTACTGTCAGAGAATGGCTTCAAAGCTGGTTTTGCTCTTGTGAAACCCAACAAACACTAACACTGGAGAAACCCACTCTAGTGTGTGCCCAGAAAAACAAGAACATCTTAACACAAGTCAGAGGAGCTGCTGGAGTTTTTTGTTTGTTTGTTTTTCCTTTTGGTTTCACCCAGAAAGGGGGTAAGGGGTGACATAACTTAAAAATATGCTTTGCTAAATGCTCAGCCCCACTAGTCATCAAAGAAATGCAAATTAAAACTACACTGAGATATCACCTAACTCCAGTCAGGATGGCTATCATCAATAACTCAATAACTGCTGGAGAGGATGTGGTGAAAAGGGAACATTTCTACTCTGTTGGTAGGAGTGTAAACTAGTGCAGCCGCTGTGGAAAACAATGGGGCAATTCCTAAAAGATCTAAAAATCGACCTTTCATACGACCCTGCAATCCCTCTACTAGGAATATACCTGGAAGAACTCAAATCACTCCATAAAAGAGATACCTGCATACGTATGTTTATCGCAGCATTGTCTACAGTAGCAAGAAAATGGAACCAACCATGCTGCCCATCAAAAGAGAACTAGATTTTAAAAATGTAGTATATATACACAATGGAATATTACGCAGCCATAAAGAACAAAATCATAAACTTCATAACAACCTGGATGAACTTAGAGTCTGTAATACTGAGTGATCTTTCACAGAAACAAAGAACTGAGTATCACATGTTCTCACTCATAAGTGGACCTTGAACAATTATTGTAATACTATAAGAAAAGGGTTGGCAGTAGGGAAACTGCCTGGAAGGGAGCGGGGAAGCAGGATTCACAGTAGTGGGAATCTGCCTGGGGAAGAGGAGGTACACCTCATCAACAAGGGTACCTGCATAATGAACATTCGTATACCTAACCCTGAATTGTACCCCACATCTTTAAAATAAAAAAATATTAAAAGGAAAAAGATTATATTATGTTTTTTGAATCGGGGTCTCCTTCTATCACCCAGGATCTCACTCTATTGCTCAGGCTGGAGTGCAGAGGCAAATCAAAGGCTCACCACAGCCTCACCCTCCTGCACTCAGGTGATCCTTCCACTTTAGCCTCCTGAGTAGCTAGGACTGCAGGTACTTGTCACCACACCTGGCTAATTTTTTATTTTTTTGTAGAGACAAGGTTTTGCTATGTTGCCTAGGCTGGTCTCAAACCCCTGTGCTCAAGCAATCCTCCCACCTTGGCCTCCCAAGTGCTGGGAAAAAATATGTTATTTCAAAAGCAGTTTTTCCTTGCAAAATAATGGTAATGGTCTCACTTTTTCTCTCCCAGAGTTTCACGACAGAGAATGAATGCTCTTTGGCCCCTAAAATCCCTGCTCTCCTTCTTCCATATAATGGAATTTCTGACCAGACATATTTTTGAGGCTGCCTCGAATCTACTGTAGGCCATGGGCCAAAGCTTGAGCAGATACGATGGACATTGAAGGATGGTCAGCTTCCAAGCTGCTGCCATGGACATTAACGTATCTACCTTGCACCATAAGGCGAGACCCCAGACCCCTAGGACAGTCATCTGAAAGGAGCAGGGTCTTTACATACGTACTGGAGCCAGTGGGCTACGTATGTGTAGATGCCCTCAAGAGAGAGAAAACCCTAACTTGTTTAAGACAGGAACTTTAATTTTAGGTGAAACAGCTTTCCACCATTTTCTAACACCAGAAGTTGCCAGCGGCCTCTGCTTAGTAGAACTTTTACTCCACTACAGTCCCATCAATCCAGCCTCTGCCTGTCCTGGGGAGGTGGGTCCCAGCAGTGCCAGCCTTCCACAACATCCAGAACCAGAGCTCCCCCATAAGCCAGAAGGTTAAATGGCTAAAGCAGTAAAAAATAACCCAAACCTGACAGCAAGACAAAGAAGACCCTAAGGATGGCAAGGGTGGTTCCTGCTGCCCTTCACTGGGAAAAGCCATCGGTTGTGATGGGGGCCCGTGGGGGCTTTGCCCCACACTGACAAATTGAGAAATTAAATGCCTATAAAAGACTGATCCAGAGCCTCAAAACCAGATATGCAGGGGCGTATGAGGACCTCTGTGAGATGCTTCAGGGAACCAAAGGTGAGAAGGTATTCCAGCCAGAAGTGACCACACTAGAAATGAAAGAGATGCTGGAAGGAATACACAGGTGGCCGTCTAGGAGCAAAGTCCTGGAAAGGGCCTTGTCAGTGAGACCTCACCACCATTCACATTTCAGGGTTGACAAGCATTAAAAATTCTTCTCCTTCTTAAAGACTGTCCTTCTCCGGGGGTGGCAGGCAGGAAACTTCCAATGGAAAACAGTTGTGTTACTGCTCTATTTAAAGTTGTTCAACACAGTTTCAAACCGCAGAACTCTTGAAAACCATAAGAAATAAAACTGGGGAAAATCACATCTTGCTTCCTAGTAAGTCCTGGAAGAAAGGAGTCCACGGGATATGACACAGCAGTGGAAGGAAGAACTTGGCTGAACTCCCAGGGCCTACGGGCTCACTGGGTCCCAGTCAGGGACCCATCCCCAAAGGAGTAAGAGCTAAACTAGAAAAATGAACACAAGAGATCATCCTGAAGCTCTTGTGATCAGAATTTCAGTTTCCACTGTTATAAAATTAAGGTAGGACAGACCTCTAAGTCCACGGTGAGGATCAAATGAGTTTGTAAAGAGCTTTGCCAAGCACTCAGCAGAGTGTCTGCCCTGACCAGGGAGGAAAGGGGGTGAGGTCAGCATAAAAGCAAAGAGGAAGGATTCGCATTCTGATGTCCAGGGACTCCACAGCAGCAAATAAGGGGGAGGCTAAATGTGTGTTTCTGAGTTTCCTGCAGAGAGACTACGTGTGTGTGGGGGAGTGTCTCTGGCTGAACCTAGTGAGGTTGCATGTGGGAACCAGGGTTCCCACTGGGTCCCAGTCAGGGACCCATCCCCAAAGGAGTAAGAGAGGGAGCAGGAGCAGGGAGCCCCCCTTTTGGTTCAGCCCAGGGAACTGAATTGTTCTTAATTATACAGACGCCACTCATATGCAAATTGTGCACAAGGAGTTTTCCTTTTTTACTGCAATCTGTCTTTCAAACCCTTGAGGCACTCAAGTGTTATTGCTGAAGGTGTCACAAAAGAAAAATCAGTCCTGCAAGGTCCCTGAGCCCAGGAGCAGGCTTCACTCCCTGGTACCGCCCGGCAGCCTGGCACCCTCCCACGAATCAGGTCTGGCCCCCCCCTTGCTGCTGGGTCTGGTTCAGCCCAGCTCTTCTCCAACAACTTCCCCTTCCTTCAGCATTCTCCATCCCCAGACAACGCACAGTATGAATTCTGTGCAGACATGCTGAGCACGCAGGGAAGGAAGGAAAGATCAGCTGGGAGCAATGTGGTTTCAGCCACTCAATCCTTATGTCAACAAACACCCACTCCAAAAGAAGCAGGGCTCTCCAATGAAAACTGTGTTTCAAAGATTACAACAGCATCGTGGAAAAAGGCTGCAGCGACAAGGAAACAAATAGTTGTATGCAGCATGATTACAACTAAAAAAACAAACACCACCACCAAAAAAAAAAAAAAAAAAACCACACACACAGAGGAAAATGAGAAGGCAATTACCAAAATATTAACCGCACAGCTGGGGTTGTGGGACCTCAGATAGGTTTCCCTTCCTCTGATTTTCCAAATCTGTGAAGTGGTCCAGAGTCTTTGAGAATACGAAAAATGTTCAGAGGGAAGTGCTTTTAGAAAAGCAAGAGTAAAATCTTCCTAAACACAGCTTATAATCATTTCTTTCTACGGACTCAAATAGCACATTTCCACATTTACAGATCTTTAAAAGCTAACAAAGTTTCAATTCCACAGCCCTTGTTCTGTGTTTTTGCTCTGCTTCTCACCTGTTACCCACC
The DNA here is from genome assembly GCF_000164805.1 of Carlito syrichta. NCBI lineage: Eukaryota > Metazoa > Chordata > Mammalia > Primates > Tarsiidae > Carlito > Carlito syrichta. The sequence continues at coordinate 467,242 of NW_007258884.1, read as the reverse complement.
AACGCAGAGACATCCCAGGCTCCAGGCCCTGATCCTCTCCTCCAATCCATCTGTATCACTCTCTAGCTCATCGGAGCCGGTGTTAAGGCTCTAAACATTGCCTCAAATGTGCATCTCTGGCCCAGCCCTCTCTCCACCTCAGCTTCCCACTAAGCATCCTCAGGGATGTCAAAAAGGCATCTCAAACGCAACAGGTGTGAGGCTCAGCTCCTGATCTTACCCCCAAACCCAGCTGCCCACAGCCATCTCCACTCAGTTGTTCAAGTCAATGACCTTGGGGCCATCCTTAAACGTGCTGCCTCTCATACCCCACATTCTGTCCATTGGAAATCCCACGAGTTCTGCTTTCAAAGCAGCCAGAAAGCAGCAGCCCATGGTCACACAGGTCCAAGTGCCACCATCTCTCTCCACCTCCTGATGACTGGCTCTTTGAGCCTCAAGGGTCACCCCGGGCCCCAGGCCATGCCCTGCCCTTATGGCCTCTTTAAACCTAATTCAGATGGCATCACCACTCTGTTCAAAATCCCACAGGCACCTCGACACCTCCAGCCCTGTCTCCTGGTTGGTCCACTGCCAACTCTCTCCACAAGGAAAGCTGCCCTGAGAACACTCCATGGCTGTGGTCTCACTTTAAAGGACTTGGTGGGGCTGTTCTCTCTGTGGGGAACATTCTTCACCCAGAAAGCCTTGTGGCCGACTCCTCCCTTACCTCCTTCAAGTCCTTGTGAGATCTACCCCTCACTACAGCCCAGCTCCCATCCTCACCATCCTTGTCCTATGTTTCAACATTTCCCATGCTATCACATCCAGAATAGTTACTATGTTCAGGTATGTGGCCTGTCTCTTCCTCACACCCCATGAGACGGCAGGGTTCACTAGGACAGGGACTTTGATCGATTTTGTCTGCTAACGTGTCCCAAGCACTTCGAGAACAGTCACTCAGTGACATTTGTTGAGTGAAAAGAAAACCTTCCCACCTGGTGTCATGGATTTAGAAAATCACAATTTGGGCCTCAGAATGCTTCTTTTTAATGATCCAGTATGAAGCTAACATGTCAAAAACAACAGGATCATGAACAATGTTTCCCAAATTCCAACTTAAACCTTGACCAAATCTAATTTACAAAAACAATTAAAGCATGCATAGAATATTTTTTAAATTTTTGCTTGTTTTTTCTTCATTCATTTTTTCCCCCTTTCAAACCCTTGTGTCGAGGGCTGACTTTCAATAGGATTGCAGTGGGGAACAGCTCTGCTACATGCAAAACCTGACCCAGGCAGGGCTCAGTGGCTCAGCCTATAATCCCAGCACTTTGGGAGGCCGAGGTGAGTAGGCTGCCTGAGCCCATGGGCTCAAGACCAGCCCGGGCAACCTACCAAGACCTCGTCTCTACAATAAATCAAAAATTAGCCAGGCTTGGTAGCATGCACCTATAGTTCTGGCTACTGGGAAGGCTTGAGGCAGAAGGATCCATGGAGTCAAGCAGGTCGACACTGGGAAGGCCGTGAGCATGCCACTGCACTTCAGCCTGGGCAATGGAGTGAGACTCCCACTCAAAAATAAGTAAATAAATAAATCTTCCTAAAGGTAGCACCCATAGCCTGGCCTAGTTCAAATCCCTTGTCTAACCAGCTGAATCAGCAACACTGGTCACTGCAGTATGCCGAGATGGTTCTGTCAGTCCCACTGCTTGAATAAACAGATTTGTGATCTCAGAATAAAAAAATGAATCAAACCCGCCAATACTTGCAAACTAGTTGCACAAAACTACAGGCAAGACAAGGTGCCACCCAGCATATGACCCACAGCCTCACCCCTGCTGATAGGCACTCATTGCCACATCTAGCCCTACCACCAGGATGAAGAAGGGCAACGAAGAGATTCCAAAAGCTAAGAGACAGAATCCCAAGTCCACGCGCCCTGCAGCCAACACCCCTGCTTCCTCCAGCCTACCAGAGCTCATGCATTCCTTTCACGGCTTAAACTGGGTGGGGAGAATCTGTCACTTGGGGGTCCCAACTGGTAGGTAGGTGAACCCAGCACCTAAAACATAATTCATGAGGTTGGGTCCAAAAGCCAGGAAAGTGGGTAATCTTGGGAGCATTAAAATACATTTATGACTATTTATGAAAAGAAATGCTTTCTAGGAAATAAAGAATTTGCAAAAGGCTGAAGATGATCTGCATTCTCACTAAAAAAAAAAATAAAAAGAGCCCTGTACAAGTGACTACTAAACTTTCTTCTTTTTTTTGAGTCAGGATCTCACTCTGTCACCCAGCTAAAGTGCAGTGGCACAATCACGGCTCACAGCAGCCTCAATCCCTGGGCTCAGGGGATCCTTCTGTCTCAGCCTTCTCAGTAGCTGGGAATACAGGCGTGCCCCAGCACACCCAGCTAATGTTTTTATTTTTTTAGAGATGAGGTCTCATTATGTTGCCCAGGCTGGTTTCGAACCTTTGGCCTCAAGTAATCCTCCCACCTCAGTCTCCCAACATTTTCTCTATAAAAGAACCAACTGTTTCTTTTAGGAAGGTCAAAAACGTTCTAAAATTAGAGTGTAGTGGTGGTTTGCACTGCCCCACTAAAAAATAATATACCAAAAAAACCCAAAAAACACTGAATCAAACTCTTTAAATGGGTGAACTGTGTGATGTGAATTATGTCTCAACAAAGCTGTTTTAAAAAAAAAAAAAAAAAAAAGGAACCAATAGCAAAAAAGTACACATGCCAGCCTCCTAATTCAATCATTCTGTCAGGATTCCATAGAGGAAAGGGAAGAGGCGGCCACTTCTACAGATGCCTCTTCTCAGGCAAGTAACACACAAGCTCATTCCCTTTCTGTGCACACACACACCACTTGCACACAATGAAAATGCCATATGCAGATGCATCTGATTAGCACGTCCCATCATTATGCAGCACTTGGTAAGCTGCAGTTAATGCCTGACTATTATCCAAGTGCGAAATCATTCTGCCTAATTGCAAGCAGCCTGGCAGCTGCAGAGGGAGGACAGCCTTACCCCTCGGAGAAGACCCACTTGACATATAACCCCTGCCGCTCAAGGATTCCGATCACCTGGAGCTAATCAATTTCAATCAGGCAGGCACTATCAGACTGTAGAACAACGGGACTTCCTTCTTCATCAGTTAGCAGGGACCTTAAAAAAGCCAGCATGAGAGGACAGAGGGAAGGGAAGGAAAGGCAGACATCAGGACCGGGGCAGGGAGCATCAAATAAGAGCAGAACAAGTGCTTACACCAGACATGCGATCCATAGACACCTGGTTTCTAGAGCTCAGTGAACTCCAATACTACTCAATTATCCTGAATTCACCAGTTCTCCAAATAATCCCTTGACCCCTCTTCTTAGGAGGCATTTCCGTATTTTAAATAACCTCCACTGTTTTTCTTTTAACTATAAACAGAGATAAGAAAATATACTAACAGCACTTTATACAACAAAGTAGTGTATTATCCTGTGAAATGCCATGTTTACATAACAAAATGCTGTAAAATAAAGTATAACTCTCATTACAAATAACTCAGTTTTTACTCTGGATTCAGTAACGTTTTTGAAATATATCCCTTTCCTTTAGTAAAAACAAAAGAAGGAAATCCTGTATAGTCCACACTGGAAATACCGCCATATTCTGGTGATAGTTACAGAATTCATCCCTTTAAATCAAGAAAAGGTAAATCTCCTGTCGTGGAATCTTTAAAAATGTGTAGCTCCTAAACATTCCCTCCCTTTCAAAAAGAAGCCTCATGAGCACTGGCTCACAGAGTCAAGAAACAATTTGGTACACTCACATCCAGTGTGGCCATCTTTCAGGGACAATTAGGCGAAGCTTTTTAAAAATATCAATTCCAGGGGTCCGGCAGCTCTTCCTGAATCAGAATCTCTGGAGATAGAGCCTGGTAACCTGTGTTTTCAGAACAGCTTCCCCAAGCAATCCCACTATCCACACACCCATTAGGAAGCAGGAGGAGCTGGAGTTTGTGCATCTGGAAACCACTGACCCACTTGTCCATCCATCTGCTGTCATTCCAGGACACTGCCAGTGACACTAGTGTTTCCAATGCAGCTCATTCCCATTATAAAATTCTTCAGTCTCAGCACAAGTCAGGTTGCAGGAAACAAGCTAGCTATTTTAAGCAGAAAGGGATTCAATATAGAGAATTAGGTGCTTAAAAAAGCTGCTGAAAAGCTCGAGGGAGCAGGCTCTATGCTGAGCCTCCAGAAAAGACTCCCAGACACAGGGAACTGGCCCAGAGGGGCACCATGCCCGTGTCACATCAGGAAGGTGGGGTGCCTCAGGAAGCCATCCTGGAGCTACTGAGTCAGTCACATCCCTGTCAGCTGTGATCCCAAGACCTAAGACCCAAGACCTAAGAGCCGCTTGGGCCACCTCGGTTAGTCCCACGTCAGATAGGGACTGACGTGAATCACTCATTTGTGCTACACTCCAGAGGTTGCATGAGTTAAGTGTGCTTCCGTGCTTTTCCACTGAATACCTTTTGAAGAAGGGGTATCCAACCTTTTGGCTTCCTTGGGCCACATGAAGTAACCTTTTGGCTTCCCTGGGCCGTATTGAATAAAGAGGAAATTGTCTTAGCCTACACACAAACTACATAATATAGTTAGGATATATACATAATAAGACTTTTTTATTATAATAAGACATCTAGAAAAATGAGAACAATATAAAACTAATGGGAAATTCGACCTTGTTTTTGGAAAATGAATCTACTGAGGTCTGGTTTGATGAAAGTGGTTGCAATTCTTACTGAGTTCTCAAGGTGCTCATCAGAAATGTTTGTTCAAAGTTTGCCCTTCGTGTGCTTCATAATTGAAAACAGCTGCTCACAAATGTATGCGCTGCCAAAAAGCATGTCATGAATAAGGTGTGACTGTGAACTTCAATAACGGAATTATGCATGGGTCACGAAGAAAATAAATACTGGAAGACATATGATGTTAAAAGATTTTGTGGGGCCACAAGACTAGTTGTCCTGGGCCCCGGGCTGGACAGGCCTGCTTTAAAGGCAGTTGCCAAGCAGAGCCCAGTGTGCTAGCCCACCCCAAATGCAGGATCCTTAGCTTGAACCCATGCCCAGCAGCATTACCTTTGTAAGCAGTCTCTACCACATCTCTCTCACCTACAGTACTTCCTCAGGGCTTGCTTCCATTTCCTCTTCCTGTGGAGAAACTGCTCTTTCAGATCCCAGTACTGTACCTTGCCTAACAAGATTGCTGAGCTGTTTCTCCTTCGATTCAGCTCATAATGCAGCATGTTTAGGCTGGGCTAAACCTGAAATCCCAGCACTTTTGGAGGCAGAGGTGAGAGAATTGCCTGATCCCAGGAGTTTGAGACCAGCCTGGGCAACTTGGTGAGACCTTGTCTCTATAATAAGTCCAAAAATTAACCAGGAGTGGTGGTATGTGCTTGTGGTTCCAGCTACTTGGAAGGCTGAGGCGTAAAGATCACCTCAGTTCAGCAGATCAGGGCTGTGGTAGCCATGGTTATGTCCCAGCACTCCAGTCTGAACAACTGAGTGAGATTCCGACTCAAATAAATAAATAAATAAATAAATTGCAGGCTGTCTAAATCTAATAGGGTTTTGATTTATCATTCAATAAACTGGCTCTTTCCCCCCAAATCCAAATTAATGACACTTAAACTGAACCAGTGGGGTTTATTTTCACACACACTAATACCACCTCCACTGAAAAATTCTAATCGTCACATTATCAAGATCTGCCAAAATCCAACCAGTAGCAGTTTTCGTGCAGTATCTTCTGGACTCTATGTCCAACACAGCACTGAGTGTGGTGAATGGATAAAAGGATGAAACACAGCCCCTTAGCACAGGAGTCTGTATTCTCAGGGAACAGCAGAGAACTCAGAAAACGGAACAGTAGAGACAGCATGAATGTTGTTGGATTGCTGCAAGTAGAGTATCTGACACCAACGTGAACTATAACTACTTAGATTTTAGGTAGTGATGGTTGGTCATTCTTTTCTGAAATCCTGTGTTAGAGCTCGGGAAATAAACACATGGTAACATCTTGTGTAACAGTCTGTTTTAACAGAGCCCATTTTTGCAATCAGATCTTACTTAATACAATACACTGTGTGACTTGGAAACACGTGCATGTATCAAATATGAAGAATCTCCTACAGTCTACCTGGAGGGGAGGGGAAGTAGACAGAGGTCTTTGAAGTCAAAGGAATCATTCTTAAAACAGGGACTCAGGCCAGAAAATACATCACAGTGGGTTGTAAAGTGTACACATACCCTTAATTTTTAAATTTATTCTTCTCTGTGAGCAAACTGCTATCCGCCTAGATTTAACTTAGAATTGTATTTATGCTTGCATTAAGAGTCTCACGCAGGAAAAAAAAGGAAAAAAAAAAAAAGACTCCTACCTGGCCAGGCTTGGTGGCTTACGCCTATAATCCCAGCACTTTGGGAGGCCAAGGTGGGAGAATTGCTTGAGCCCAGGAGTTTGACACCAGCCTGGGCAACATAGCAAGGCCTTGTCTCTACTACATAGAGTAAAAAGCAAAACTCAAAAGATTAGCTGGACATGGTGGTGTGAGCCTGTAGTCCCAGTTACTCACGGTGCTGAGGCAGAAGGATCGCCTGAGCCCAGGAGGTCAAGGCTGCAGTGAGCTGTGATCGTCGAGACTATGCCATTGCACTCCAGTCTTGGTGACAGAGTGAGACCCCCAACTCAAAAACTAACAATATAAAATCAAAAGATTCCCACCCTCCCACACCCACCACCCAAGGATACCATTTTTGGTTTTTCACCTCTTTCAACCCACTCCCTTCCAAAGCAGCAGTATCTATTTCTAAATAAGGAATCCATGTAGGTTTTCTTATTTTACGTATGCACTTTCAGCATGTGGAAACACACACATTGAGTAAGTTTATCTTTAAGTTATGCTAAAGGTGAAAGAGGTACTACCCCCAAAAGCTTGCCAATTTAAGTGGAAATTTTATTTTCATTTCTTTTGTAAAAGGATTCCATCCCACCTAAGTTTTAGAAGCAGATTGTGCACAATGTCCTTAAATAGAACATTCAAAGTAATCAATCACTTCTTTTACTTCTGCAAGTACAGCTGACTCTATGTGGAACAGAACATTTCCATCTTCTACAGATGAAAGTTCAAAGATACTAGGGGTGAGTGTCATTTCTCATAAGCACCAACACACAAGCACAAAACATCCCAGAAATCACCAGTGATCATGGAATGGGCAAAGGGCGAGGGGGTCTCTGGAGTCCTCTGGACAGCAGGGATATAAAAGCAACAGAAGGTGCTGCCTCACTTCACTGGGTCCCACCTCCTTAGTCCACAGGCCACAACCCTTCTAGGCCAGACTCTGGGACAGGTGCCCTACAGAACTGGTACCAAAATTTACAGCCTGCTGTGACTGCGATACACTGTCCAGGGTCAGACAAGAAACCACTGTGGATGTCTCTGGAGTTTCCAAGTCTTCCCTATCTGTAGCCCACATTGTTCAAGGGAGGGGTGGCTTCCACACTCCCCAACCAAATCCCTTTCTTCCCTGCGCTATTTATATTATTCTTGGAGGCCCTAAAGAGAGGCGTACACTGTACCTGCTCTGCGTGTTACAGTGACTCTGATACAACAAACACTTTATGAGACAGAACTGGGGAGAGACCTGTAAGAGACAAGACTGTGGTTTTAAAGAGAGTAAAAGGAATATGCTGAGTGCCATGGCTCATGCCTATAATCCCAGCACTCTGGGAGGCAGAGGCAGGAGGACTGCCTGAGCCCACAGGTTTGAGACCAGCCTGGGCAACTTGGCGAGACCTCATCTCTATAATTAAAAAAAAAAAAATTAGCCAGGCATGGTGGCGTATGCCTGTAGTTCCAGCTACTTGGGAGGGCTAAAGCGGAAGGATCGCCTGATCCCAGCAGGTCAAGGCTGCAATGGCTGTGAGCACTCAAGCCTGGGTGACAAAGTGAGACTCCAACTGGGAGGGAGAGAGGGAGAGAGGGGAATATAAAAGAAAATGGGGGCAACCCCTTCGGGTCCCCTCCCACTATGGGAGCTCTTCTGTCCTCTCAATAAATCTTGCTTTCTAAAAAACAAAAAGAAAATGGAAATGAGAAGGCTATTTCCTCCTTAAATTCAAAAGTATTCCTCCCATACCTGCTTGTAGACTTACAAGCCTCTCATCTTACTGCTGTTTTTAAACCCCCTAAATTTCCACAGGGTAGGGGTTTATCTGCATTACTGCAAGCGTGCTGCACACTTGACTTTAGAACTAGTACTTTTTTGCAGTATTTGGAAACATATCAGTTTTCTCCCATCACTGGGAAAAGATACATCAAACACAAAACATATGTTCTGCAACCCACACAACTCTGCCCCTGCTGGCACCGACTGCCAGGAGGGCAAACATAGTCTTGCTCTCTGTTCTGCTCTCAAACTGGGTTTTCCCTCTCTCAGGACGTTTCTATTTTTACAACTAAATAACTCACCTGAAAAGGTAAGTGGTGACCTACTATATATTACCCAAGGTCAAAATCTGGAAGTAATAATATTCTACTCCTGATTTTATAGAGGCGGAATCTCGCTATGTTGACCAGGCTGGTCCTGAATTCCTGGCCTCAATCCACCCGCCTCGGCCACCCAAAGTGCTGGGACTACAGGCA